>NW_009921393.1:0-567 GCF_000696875.1 Nestor notabilis | reverse complement strand
TGTTTCTCTGAGTTTCCTGCAGCTACCAACTTTGCTAATGTCCATCTCCTCTATTATTTGCATGATTAAACTCAGTAAACTCTCAGTGAATGTTCCATGTGATTTGTGTTTAAAAACAAATAACAGAGAAAGCTCTTAAACTTATGGAGAAATCTGCCTTAGTGCTCTGTAACCATGAAAGTGAAGGATTTACATACTAAAATGTCTTCATGTGCTCAAATCATGCAAATTCCTTGAAAACATTTCCCAGGAATAGATTTGTATTTCTTCTATGATTCTACTATTCTGTTGCAACAGGAAAGTGTAACATCTACACCTTTGTCCAAACATAAGAAATCAGAAATATACTTCTAAAACCATATTAACTCTCTTTAGTAGCTTTTGAACAGCTGATTTTTTTGTCCTTTTCTTATTTTACCACATCTCTTTCTCCTTCTCTTAAAAATGTCTAGATTTTTGTATCTCGTTAATTTTTTGCTAAGCTTTTCACTTTGATACCCATCTTCTATCACTTATTAGCTTTTTTTATACCATGATTTAAATAATCAATATAATAAATAATATTTA
>NW_009921392.1:0-26789 GCF_000696875.1 Nestor notabilis | reverse complement strand
GGGGACGGGGGGAGCGGGATCAAAGAAACCAACAAGCAGAGAAACTCTTAAATCACTCCCTTAGCATTAGGATTCTATTGTACATACTCTGATTGTTCTTTCATTTTTGTTTTTAAACACAAAAGCTACTGCAAGGAAACCTCACCAAGAAATCTTATTTACAACTATGTGTTGACTTGAATTTGAATAATTCAATTATTTCTTTGTCAAGCTGTGGGTCAGAATAATACATCATACGGTATTTCAGATACTGAAGACTATTGTTTGCTTCAGTAACACAAATACGAGGATGAATTCTGACACTTGTCCGCGTATGGTAAGTTACTAACAGACTAATACTTGTCAGTGGAGCAACAACTGATTACATAGTAAAATGTACTGAAGAAAGCTGATAAACATTCTGCAAAGGAAAGATTTAAAAGCATACGAGTCACCATAGTTCATGACAGAGTAATTCTGCAGTTCCTTGTTTTAATTTACCATGGCTAATTATCCAATACCAATTTCATCCAACATTTCCATGTGGAATACTTGTAATGCAAAAACACAGAAAAAGCAAATGTATATGAACCTCGATATATCTAGTAGCAAATTAAGTACAGTAGCCTTGATACTACTGTCAGTCTGTATTTAACAGGATGGATGCTTTTCCATGCCACACTCCCAGTCTGTACAACTGAGAGGAATGCCTTCAGGAAATGGCCTGTAGTCATTTATTTTACACTTAACACTTATATCTGACACTTCAGAGCAACCTAGAATGTCTTTCAAAAAGGGCCACCTTTTCATAACACCCATTTCATCTGCCTGTTGAGAACAGGATACATTTGACAGAGTGCTTCGTTTTCTTATGCCCCACACTGCAGCAGAAATGAAACATGATCTAGCAACACATTACAAGTGCACGTCTAAGTAAAGGCAATGAGGCCAGTTCCACCCTTCTCGTGTTGAGAACTAGGAGGGGAACAGAATGAGATAATCAGGCCTGATACAATCTGTGAACAGCAGTTCAGCTAAAGCAACTCTTACTAAACAACACTCAAATACAGCTGAAGAACTCAAACTGTAGGATTTAATGTGAAAAAACAGTTTTGGTCTCAGTAATGCTGAGCACCCTCAGATTATGTACAAAGCTCTAGTTACTGCAGGCCTTCCCTCAGTAGATAAAGAGCAACTTCACTTACTTATTAGTTACTATTAGCTATATTTAACATTGACAGAAGACATTCAGTAAATTAAAGGACAAGGTCTTAAAAAGTTTGAGAGTCTGAACGAGAGGTTCAGAACAAGAACTATATGACCACGTACCATTACCATGGTTGGTTTATCATATTTGTCATTACCATTTAGAATAAAATTAATCTCTATTAGCACATTACTATTTAATATGCATATGGAATCAGATACAATGGAAGTCAATCTCCAAATTAAATTTCTGGTCACATTTAAGAAATATGCTGAAGACCCTGATTTAAAGCAATATAAAAATGAAAGAAGAAGTAGCCTGATCATAGATTAGCTGGCAACTTTTAAACAAGAATTGTCATTCATAGTCAATTTTAAAATCATTTAAAATTGAAGAATGAATATCAAAGAATGCTTTTAATTTCAAATGCTAAAAATGTCAAACCTCTTATACTTAATTATGAGCCATTTTCAGCTACAACTTTAATTCAAAGGTTGACTGACTAGGTCAAACTCCATTCTATTGTTTTATTAAGCCATGTATCGAGTTTGATTCAGTACATATAAAACCCAGCCCATGTTCAGAAAACTAGCAATTGGATTGCAACTTGCTCATCCATGACCGAAACTAAACTCCTCTGAAGTTTAAAATAAATAATCTTGAATTCAGAGCAGCATATTATGCAAATCTGAAACAAAGTTGGAGGTATGGACATATAGCTGCCTATTAAAATCCATAATGTTTTTTCCACTTCACAGCTATCTTGGTAATGATAGGTTTTAGCTGTAAAAACCAAACTGACAGAGCTAGATGGGCTTCTGGAAACAAAAGTTATTTTCTCCAGCACAACTGGAGAAATGTTAACTGCATTTACCATCTGTGAAAGGATGATAATGCTTGTATATAGTTCTCACAGGGATTTTGGTGAGGATTAATATTTTTAATGTGCTTTGTAGATTAAACACTAGATAAAAACACAGATTATTCATTACTTTAGGAAAAGTAAAATTCATAACAACAAAACCAAGAAAAGACTAATTGTAATGACACTGCATAGAAGGAATAACATTATAAAATTGTATAATTACATTCTAGGTAATAGTTAAATTGCAGCTTTTCATAAAAATCCCACTGTTTTCCCAATTCTGATGGTTTAAAACCAACTTTCAGTACTTTGGAGGTTTTAATTCATCTTTCCTTAATTTTTCAGGTATAATTTATAACATGGAACTCAGGCCTAGTCACAGGTATCTTTCTTTTCAACAGAAGAAATCATCCTTCTTGACAGAACGTGTTCTCGACTTCAGAGAAACAATTCTCTCTCAATTCCATTTGTGGCTAGAAAAGTACTTACTCCCTTTAAGTGAGGCTGGTAAAAATCAGAGATTTGTTCTAGAATTAATCTGGAGAGAAGGCTGGATCAGAAAGAATGATTCTTCCAAGCTGACAAATTTCACCTGCCCAGCTGGTGTAAGACACTTGACACAAGACTGCCATGCCAGGAACAAGATCTTTCAATCTGCTTCTACCACTTGGTACTGTGTGTGATCTATTTCACGCTGGATAACTATTAACCTGTGGCTGTGCTCTCTGCAGGGTGTACACCACGTGAGAATAAGGTTACCAGTATCTGAGATGCTGTGTCCTAGCACTTGGATTTGGATTGAACTCTTCATTGAGGTTACATATTACTAATGGAAGAGTCACTCAGTCTTCCAACACTGTAATGAATGACAGAGGATTTCCCCCTCTATGTGATTCTTAATCAGCACACATCAGCATGAAATCTTGTACTAATGAAGTATCAATCCATGGGAATTTCTTAACTCTCAGCATATGGTGGAGATCTTCCAGCACATTAACTGCAGCCCTCTCACCATAAGGCAGAGATCTTCCAACACATTAAAACTGAAGCCTGGGCTCTTTCTCATCCTGGTGACATTGTGTTCAGCTCTATTACACTAACTTAGGATGATTACCTTACATATTCCAGGCAACAGAACACGTAGCATTTAATGTTTACCATTTTAATGCAAGTATGCTCTTTTTGTTGAATACTTTGCCAGCTGTCTTTCTAGAGATTTTTCCAGTTAAATCTGGGAGTGCCTACCTTGTAATTTAGACCATGGTGGATTAAAAGGAAAGTTTCAAAGAAAGGGTATGACCATTCATCATGGAGAGAACATATGTCAGCTATCAAAGGACTTTACAAACACCAAAAAAAACCCCTATGAAAAGTAACAGAGTTCCAAAAGGAGAGATATTATGGTGAAAGAAATTAAACCACTGGAAAAGGATTATATAAAAGACTGTCAATTTAAGGATGTTAGAGTCATGTTAAAACTATTATTACATAGAAAGCTCCAATTTTCAAATTTCTATGGCATGACAATATTTTCAAATTCCTTTAATGAATGATACTAAAGATTTTTTTTTCCCCACCTCAGTTTTAGTGCTGCATAACATCATGTCTAGGTGAGGAGATTGCTTGTATAAATTGAAAAGTGGTGTCACACTAACAAGTAATATTACTCACCATATCCATTATATTAGGAATAGGCAAATACTATCATAAGGAGCAAAGAAAGAATAGCTAAAAAACATAACTAAAAATAATGAGCATTTCTCAATACCTCTTCATAAGTGATAAAGAAGTGAATTACTCCTTAAAGAAAATGAAAATAAGGTATGTTGTAGTTACAATTATTTATATTGTTAGTAGCTCAGGGAAAAAGAAGAAGAAAAAAACTATCTACAGGGGCTGCTAAAATTCAGATACACGAAGATACAGGAGGATAGGGAGCAAAAAATGAGTCTGTTCTTAGCTATCTATCATTATTCCTACATAATTTTCTTCAGAAAGTTCAAAAAACAAGCACAATTTCTGTATTTTACATGACTAAGTACCATCAGACTTTTTTAAGAACATGCTGGGGAGCTGGGGGGAAACACAACCAAAAAACAGTTTTGAAACTATATTTGAGAGAAAAAAAAATAAATCACTGACACTCATTGGGCTAGCAAGCAGAGAAGAGGCAAGAGAACTGTTTCATTGAGAGAGAAAGAAAAATTACTGTAGAAGACTCCCTATCTGGGCCTGTAAAAGTCAACTGCTAAAGAAACAAATGATGTTAAATGTCTGCTTCCAGATCATAACTCCTGTCATACAGGTAGCATAGTGTCCTTTCATGAATTGCAAGACTGAGATTCAAAAGAAATATCTAAAAGCGTTTCAGGGTTTAGTCACAAGGGAGCAGGCAGCAAATGAACACCATGGAAAGGAGAAATGAAGGGAAGGAATAAAGACTCAAACAAAGGCAAGCCAACAGGGCTGAAGAGCAGTTACTAGAAGAAGCATCATTCAACGAAGTAGTATCACGTCCTAATGGAGAAAATAGAAAGGATAATGAATTCTGACAAGATCAATGTAAAAAACACAAAGACAATTGGCCAAGAAAGAACAACTAGCAAAACACATGTAAACTAGTAATATATCTTCCCTCAAATACTTTCAGAGCAGAATCTCTCCTAGAGACTTTGCAGAATGAAAGGATCAACACAACAGGAGCATGCAAAGACAATAAGGTAATTGCTGAGAATATAAATGACTTCTTTGAATTTGTATTCAGTGCAGTTTCTCATGCTGATATAGTCTGGGAGGGCATGGAGAGTGACAAGCTAGAGGAACTGTCTCAAACTGAAGTACGAGTAGAAAAGATTGTGTAACTGACTGAAAAAGGAACAGCAGCCTACCAGAAACAAATATCATTTATCCAGGAATTACTAAATGAACTCAAGGGTGAACCAGTGAATGACAAACTGCAATATGTAACACCTGCTCTAAAATCACTGTGGAATATGAGGCCTGAAAGGTGGCAGATGCAATGGTAACTTCTAGAAAGACTCCTATATTTACTACTCTAATGATAATGATAATACAAGTGAAAGACACATTAAAACTATTACACACAATAGACCAGTTAACGTGGCTTTTGTAAAGGGTAGTCTTGTTTGACAAGCGATAGAATCACAAAACAATTTAGATCAGAAGGCACTGCTGTAGACCACCTCATCACAATCAGTCTTAAAAAGGGCTGATTTCTGTCAGGTTGCTCAGTACCTTATCCAGTGACTTCAGAATATACCCAAGAATGGAGATCCCACAAGCTGTCTAGGTATCTGTCCTAGTGTTTGACCATACCCAAAGCGAAACAGAATTGTTCTTTGCATCAAATTTTAACTTCCCTTGTGGCAACCTGTGAGGAGCCTCTCAGACTCTGTTTGCCTTTCCAACACTCTCCCATTAGTGTAAGACAGCAGTGCTGAAAGTGCTGGCAGATATCACTTTGAGGCCACTCTCCTACATTTTCAGAAGGTCTCCCCTGAGCCGCCTCCTCTGCTTAAGGCTAAACAAACCCAGCTCTCTCAGACTCTTATGTTCTGAAACCGTGTGAATATCTTTGAGGCCCTTGAGTATCTTGTTTGTTTCAGTATATCACTTTTTGTTGTTGCACTGGAGAACCCCAAACCGGGCACGGCATTATACAATTGGTCTAAAGTGATGAACAGAGGGAGGAATTGCTTCCCTTACTGAGCTGGCTGTAATACAGCCAAATATGCAACTGGACTTCATCACTGCAAAAGCAACCTGCTGGCACATGGTCAGCCAGGAATTATCTGCAGACTTGCTGCAGTATGCTTTCTTCCATTACTCAGTTCATTACTGAAGACATTAAAACATTATCAACCCTCCTGTGGAACATGTCACCTATTGGATTTTGTACCTACTGATCACTAGACAGTTTCTGGAAGAACTGGCTCCATAATCTTTCTGGTGACAGAGTGGAGGTAGAACACACTGTAGTTCCCTGGATCCTCTTCCTTTTCCTTCCTGCAGATAGCTGTGACATTTGTATTATTCCAGTCATCAGGAACATTCCCCAGATGCCATGACCTATTTATGTTAATGTTACAGAGTGGCTTCACAGGGACATCTATCAGCACCTTGGAGGCATTTCACCTGGTCCCATGGACTTTGATGTGTTTAATCAGTTTATATGGTCCCTGACATGATCATCTTCTACTGTAAGAAACACTTCACTCCTGTAGACTCTACCATGAAACCAGAGGGACCTGATGACAAACCGCACCACTAAAACCTGAGGTGACAGCAGTACTGTCTTTCATTCTTTCCTGTGTCCTTTGCTATGAGGTCTCCTGATGCACTGAGCGATGCAGCTCAGTACTGCTGCTGCAGTACTGCAGAAGCATACTGTAACTCTTTAAAGTGGTAACAGCAAACTGGAGAAAGGAAATATGATCAGTACTGTTTGGAGTTCAAATGGGATTTTCCTTGAAGAACAACTCTCTTCTGCTGAATAAATTTCACGGATAGACTCAGCTCGGAAAGATCCATTGCTAGAAAATAAATGCTTCTGCAAGTAATTCCATAAAGCTCTAATTTCAGTATATTTTTAAGGTAAATAGGAACACTTCTTATTACCCAGCCCAAATTTTACTAAAATTGATGTCTCTTAACACTACATTTTGGGAGAAGAAAAAAAAAAAAGAAGAGAGAAAGTTTCATTACCAATTTTAAATGGAAAAGATTACTGCCAAAGGATAATAAAAGCTTCACACTTGCCAATACACTGTTCATCATTTTTTCCCACATTGTACCCCACTTAGCATCCAGATTGCTCCAGTTTCAAAGCAGGAATTCCCTAGCTGGTGATTTGAAAACTAGAACAGTAACCTTCTGCATTTGGCCACGTCATGCGCAAGAGAGACATATAAAAGGGTACTCAGGCAATCAGCTCTGGCAATGTTCTTTGAACTTTTTAAGAGACTCATGTTGCCTTGAGTTAAAAGGCAAAGGTAAATTGCACATTCCTAATGCAGAGGAAATACTTGTCCCAGCTCAGTGAACCAAAGTGATTCTTCAACAAGTGCTTCACCTATACAAATATAAAATTCACATAACATTGAAGGTCAAAAGAGATGATATTAATCTGAATTTCAGAGGTCAAATATGCCAGATACTTATTTCTAAATTTTTATGTAGTAAGACTGAATACTAATGCCAGCAACATAAGAACAACACATTAGGTGCAACATTCAGCATCAATTGTTTTCTCCATTCCTAACACTTAATTCCGAGAAACTATTTTCAGACAAGTGCTATGCTAAGATATAAGGAAAAAAAAAAAAAAGAAAACGCTGTATGTTAAGCACAGGAAAGGTGCAACTTTTACATTTATGCATGCCGTGAAAAATATTAACAGAATAACCTACAGACAAAAAATTGTGCTAGAAATAGCATATGTAAGCCGGGAAAGGCACAATGGGGTTTTGCTGTGCCATCCCAAATATTTTCTATGATGACAAGCATTCATTACCAAGTCGAATTCAATGTGTATTAATATCCTAAAGCTACGTGTTTCTACCACACACAATTTCTCCGTAGAAAAGTCTCTTAAATTCTAGGTTTAGTTTCACAGCTGAATCTTTTCCCTTAATAAACATGCACAAGCCCTTTGATTAATAAAATGTTATCATAAGCAACGCTGGGGGAATGAATATGCAATTACTATAAATTCCATAGAGCAGCAATGCATCTGAGCTCTATAGTCTTCCAGTTGTCCTCACACTGCAATTTGTGGAATTCCATATCTTTCTGGAAGTTTGTTAACGTCAATAATTACTTTTCACTCTTTACAAGTAGAAATATCTAACTTTAATAACAGTTTATGAATATGAATCTTGAGATTTGTGATTCTAAAGGACAGTTATTCCCCTGGATACAATCTACTTGTGTTTGCAGTTACAGAGGGGGAACCACAGGAATTCAGAATTTACAGAAACCCAATCAGAAGAGTAAACAAAGGCCATGTATGCACCATTACCTCATCCTATTAAATTTTGTTCACTTAAATAGATCTTTTTCTATCCTGGCCTTGTAGGTTGTGCACATATTGAGAAAGCAAGCTGTAAACTAACACCTTTACAATCATAGAAGTATAACTGTATTTCTGATTTTGGTCCCAGGTGCAGCAATGCTGGTTTTACATTTTTTTCACTTTTTAGGAAATTGCCAGTTTCAAACAGCCCAGGCACTAGCAGCCATCACACCTTGTCATGGTTTAAGCCCAGCCAGCAACTCAGAACCATGCAGCTGCTTGCTCACACCCCTCCCTTCTCTCCCCCACACCTCTGGAGGGATGGGGAGGAGAATTGAAAGAATGTAACTCCCACGGGTTGAAATAAGAACAGTCCAGTAACTAAGGTATAATACAAACCACTACTGCTACCACTAATAACAATAATGATAAGGGAAATAACAAGGGTATAGAATATAAAACTAAAAGGGGAAAAGGAAAAGAAAACAATAAACACAAGTGAGGCACAATACAATTGCTCACCACCTTGCTGACCGATACCCAGCCTGACCCGAGCAGAGGTCTGGGCCTTCCAGGTAACTCCCCCCAGCATATATACTGGACATAATGTGCTGTGGCTGAACTCAGGACACACCTCTAAGACAATTTCCTTTAGGGATAGGGATGACATGATTATTGTCTTGTTTAGAAGCCAAGGAAATCTTGGATTATCATCTGCACAGTGAAACAGTTCACAAAAGAGTCAAGAACAGAGCACCAATGAGTATTCATTTTGATTTGGATTACATTTGCATTTAATTCCATTTAATACATGAGTGATGTGGGTTGACCTTGGCTAGCAACCAAGTCCCATTCAGATATGTCTTGTCTATGTTTGCTCCCCACACAAACTGGTGCTGAAAAGTGGCCAATTTTCTCAATTCCCCTGTTTTCCCCATTGATAGAAATATTTTAATTTAAGCCACTGTTACCTTTAGGTAATTTCATTACAAGAGACACCACTGGTTCTAATGCTGAAGTCTTAATCATAGATAGAGTAGAAATATGAAATATTTATAATTTGCAAATTGGAAAAAGACCTGGGTTTTTTTTGTTTGTTTGTTTTTTTTCCCATTGGAGTAACAAAACCAAAACACTTACAACTTCCAATCACAATCTGAAAACAACTATCTTCATGTGGTATTCACCTTTAAGCAAAGTAGTCTATTTCTTGTTCCTAGTACAAGGCCCAGCATACTGGCTGACTTGACTCAAACTTCTGACCTGCTACCAGGTTTTAAGAAGTGGTTCGTCTTTCATTTATGTTTTGTTATGTGGCTGAAACAGTGCTGGATGGTATTCAGAGGATTAGTGGGAATAGTGTGCTCAAAGGAAGTCTAAGTCATTAACACTTCTTCTCTCCTATTTCACATCCAGAGATTTTAATCAAACATGTTATGAAATAACATGATTCATTCCTAGCAAGTAAACATCTTAATCATCTTTCTGCTTGTAACCAAATTAAGAATCCTGCAGGATACCTGTATGAGTTTTTCTTTTAAGTTAGGAAAATTTTTTAGCAGGTTTTCAAATCAGTATCAGCAGACTGATAACAAGTAAACAAGTTGCTTATGGATTTTCTAAATAGAGCAAATGCAATTATAAAAAAAAAAAAAATACGGTTATGAAGGTAACCAATAGGATTTTCAATTAATTTTAAGCAAAAGCCCTCCTCTGGATTTATCGATTATTAACCTCCAAGTGTTATCTCCCATACTCTACAACTCTTTACACAAACTATCTCTATTTTCAGTAAGCCTTTTTTAAGAATTGTCTTGATAATTAAATTGCTCACAGGTCAATGAAGTAGTAATAAATCTATTCATAAATATTTACCATTTTTGCTGTTTCTGTTTACTTAAGACTGCAAAGAAAAAGCAGGACTTTCATCTTAGCAGCAGGAAAATAAGAAATGCAGTTCAATTTGGGGGGCGAATATTTCATAGAGTCACAGAATGGTTCAGGTTGGAAGGGACCTTAACAATCATGTAGTTCAACTCCCTTGCCACAGGCAGGAACACATTCCACTAGACCAGGTTGCTCAAGGGTTGTGCTTTTACTGTTGTACTGCAATGCTAATTTGGTTTGGTTGAGGTGTTTTGTTTATTTTGTGGTTTGGGGTTTTTGTTGTTGTTGTTTCAGGGTTTTGTAACAGGAGAATTTCAAGACAAATAAAAACAGCAGGGAGAGGGGACATGACATGAATAGGAGTTCTTAAATCCTATTTTAAGGGATTTACCTTTTTGTTGTTTTGAACAGTCACTGACTAGCTTAACACAGCACACAGTTTCAGAAGTCAGCATCTGAACCAAAAACATCCACTAATCAAATATTCCACAGAAACACTAAAAATGCATAGCTTCAGAATACCTTAAAAGAGCAGGCAACGGTGTTCAGGAAACAGAAATTAGATACAGTGGCTTTGACACTTTATGTGAGTATATATTTACACTGCATTTTATATAGTTACTTTTGAAATAGAAGCAAAAGCAACCCAGAAATTAGATATTAAAAAATAAAACTTTTTTATGACTTATTATTGTCAACTTTTCTGACCCTCAGAAAAGGAATTTTTGCTTTGTATTAACTAGCTCATACACAGATTCAAATACTGACAGATAATTGAATATTCAGACCAGAAAAAAAACCAACACAGTTCTCAAACACAATTTGCTGTTGTTATTAAAGATACGGCTAAAACAAATAGCAGATCCAGCAATCTGGTGATAGAACTGAAGACCCCTGCAAATCTGCGTTTCTCTTCCTAAATAGCTGTGTAACGGACATCAGACATTATGACAGTTTCCCAACCAAAATTTTACTGCTAGTACCAAGTTGGTGGCTTTAGTTTAAAAGGCAGCTCCAGACCTAAGGCCGTCCAAACATTTATGAGTAAACTCCAGTAACAACATTCTGTAACATTATTGCGAATCCTGTAGACTTTTATCTCATTTAAACACAAGTATTCCAGGATTTGAGAACCAAAAGGAGCCTGAAGAAAACAATCCTTTTTGTATTTTCTGACCATTATAAGTGGTTTTTTTGCAAGTGAAATAATGATTTCCAAGTTTGACCTAGCATTTTCCTTGACTATTCTCAAACTTGATTATATCAAACAGTTCTTGTGACTTGTCTCCCCGCTGCCTTTAAAAGCAAATCCCTGACATTAAGACTGTACTAGGCAAAATATTTCTAAACTTTAGAGCATGACAAAAAACAAGTATCTTCTCATACTCCCTTGACATGAGCCATATCAGCAAGGCTAATAAAATGAACTGGAAACCCGTATTACCACTGTATACAACTTCTGGGTACAGACAGAGTTAACAATTTCACTAACTACGACACTGAGAGGGTTTCCCCACCCCCCACCCCACTTCTCTGTGCTACAGGGATGGTAGAACCCATTACTATTGAGCTACAGAAGTATGCAAAGTCAAGATCAAACAAAGAAGTTATCAAATGGAAAACTGACTGAGTCTCATTATCACTTAATAATGGTGCCAAAACCTCATGCCATCAGTGCAAATGAAGGAAAAAATACAGAAATTGTGACTGGGATAGATTAAAAGAGGTTTTTATCAGGCTACATAGTAAAGTATAAGAACCTGGAATATTACTTCACCTAAAAAGGACAGCAGAAATGCCATTATATAACTTCATAGTCTCTTTATTATTGGACTAGCACAAACAAGCACAAGACCCAGAAGAAAATGACAGCAGGAACAAGTTCATTAAACCAAGAATCAAATGTTTATTGCTAGAAGGAAGCACATAAAAACTTAATCTCCTGCTGCTGTTGCTACTGCACTCACACTTGGTTGTTGTAAGCGGTAAGGAGAAACAGCTCAGATGTATTCCCAGATTCAGGTTCTGAGTGACCATTCCCTATGGTTCCTCAAAAGATTTTTGCTCCTATATGACATGTATTTTATCCCAAAGTAAAAGGCAAGACTGCATACAGCCAATAACATGTAACTACTATGTGTTGCTGACCATAACACATTTTTTGTTGTTTCCTTGTCTTATTTTTTGTTTGGTGAGATTGAAAGCTGTTCATGAAACAGCAGACACAACAAGGAACATCATAGCCTTTAGTGTATTGTATATGAAGACTGGGATCATGTTCCTCCACAACTGCAATACAGATAAAATGATCATGAAACATCAGTTACCTACTAAAAGATGTAACTGCAGGTACTGGTAATTAGACCTTACTAAAAGATACAGCTTAGTCTTAACAGCTTGATCAATTGTTCAAGCTTTCATACATATGAGCTGTAATTACTAGTGTCAGCATTATTTGGTTCATTTGCTTAAGATGTTTTACGTCTTTTGCTGAAATTAGCCGAAGTGAACCCATACCAACAAATATGGCAAATACATCCATCATTACTCATTCCCATTGTTATTCTTATAACAATAGAATGAGTGAGTAATATAGGGAGCTGAAGACTAAGTTTGTAACTTTTAAACCAAAAAATGTGCAGTGGGTTGTATTACTTATGTCTAAAATACTGTGAATTCAAGAGAGCACTCTGAGATTAACAACTTGAATTATTTACATTGCAAACAATCAACTAAATTTTTTTCAAAGTCAGCAACTCGACAGTCATCACAAAGGTGTGAAAAGACAGTCAAATATTTTCCTCAGTGGTACCAAGACTAATGGTCTTTAAAAAAAAAAAAAAAAAAAAAGAAAGAAAGAAAAGGAAAATAACATAACATCAAAAAAATACACACTGCTGTAGTAGAATTTTTCTACATGCTAGCTTTGCTGTTCAAATTTGAAGAAAAAGATGACAAACTGGGTTTGGCAATGTTCAATGCATGATATTTTGAGTTGAATGAGACACGACTGGAAGCTCACGAATATTAATTTTGAACAACGAAAAGGAAAATAACTATTTTTTCCTTTTAAAGGATCACAGAGAGCATGATTAGGATTTAAAGCATCTTAGCTGCACCATCATAAATGTCTTAAAACAAAAGGTCATGGTGAGTTCTGTAGGCATACTTGGGCCTAAAAATTTAAATTTGCAAACGCGTTTTCCCTACTGAATCCTGACCACTAATCCCTAGGTCTTTATTAACTTTCTTCTAAATAACACTTTCTACCACCCATCAATTTCCCACACACCTTCTTGTTTTTTCCCTTGTTATCTTTCATAGAATCATAAAACCATAGAATAGTTAGGGTTGGAAAGGACCTCAAGATCATCTAGTTCCAACCCACTGACATGGGCAGGAACACCACACTAAATCATGTCGCCCAAGGCTCTGTCCAACCTGGCCTTGAACACCACCAGGGTTGAAGCATTCACAACTCCCTTGGGAAACCCATTCCAGTGCCTCACCACCCTCACTGTGAAGAACTTCTTCCTTATATCTAACCTAAACTTCCCCTGTTTCAGTTTGACCCCATCAACCCTTGTCCTACCACTGCAGTCCCTAATGAAGAGTCTCTCTCCAGCACTCTTGTAGACCCCCTTCAGATATTGGAAGGCTGCTATAAGGTCTCCACACAGCCTTCTCTTCTCCAGGCTGAACAGCCCCAACTTTCTCAGCCTGTCTTCATACGGGAGGTGCTCCAGCCCCCTTATCATCCTTGTGGCCCTCCTCTGGACTTACTCCAGCAGCTCCATGTCCTTTTTATGCTGAGGACACCAGAACCGCACACAATACTCCAAGTGAAGTCTCACGAGAGCAGAGGAGAGGGGCAGGATCACCTCCTTCAACCTGCTGGTCACTGTTCTTTTGATGTAGCCCAGGATATGGCTGGTTTCTGGGCTGCAAGCTCACACTGCCGGCTCATGTTAAGTTTCTCATCAACCAATGCCTCCAAGTCCTTCTCCGCAGGACTGCTCTGAATCTCTTCTCCACCCAGGCTGTAGCTGTGCCTGGGGTTGTGTTGACCCAGGTGCAGGACCTTGCACTTGGCTTGGTTGAACTTCATAAGGTTGGCACTGGCCACCTCTCGAGCATGTCAAGGTCTCTCTGGATGGCATCCCTCCAGTGTATTAACCGAATAACATAACTTAGTGTCACCAGCAAACTTGCTGAGGCTGCACTCAATCCCACTGTCCATGTCATTGTCAAAGATGTTGAACAGGATCAGTCCCAACACTGATCCCTGAGGGACACCACTTGTTACTCGTCTCTAATTGGACGTTGAGCCATTGACCACAACTCTTTGCATGCAGCCATCCAGCCAGTTCTTTATCCACTGAGTGGTCCATCCAGTGAATTGATGTCTTTCCAATTTAGAGACAGAGATGCTGTCCCTGGGGTGTGTTTTACCCACTTAGGGTAAACTTCTCCTGGCACCACGCCCTGTGAGTCACTGCGTGCATCAGCAGAGCTGCCAGCTCCGGGGCAAGACCTGTCGAGCACTTGAGGCTTCCTTGGTAGCTCTCGCCGCTCAGAACTGAGGCTCCTGGATGCTGAGCTTCCCCCCACTCCGGGGTTGAAAACGCCTTTTCTGGAGCTATTCACCTCGGCAAAAGACCGTCTTTCATAAACTACGGTAACAAACACCAGGTAGATGTATAACCCTGCTTACATTTCACTTACTGTCAAGATTCAAACAAAAAAATTAGAGAGTATCTTGAACTGGAAGGCACCCATAAGGATCATTGAGCCTAACTCCCTGCTTCTCATAGGATTACCTAAAACTGAACCATATGATTAAGAGCATTGTACAGATGCTACAGATGCTCCTTGAACTTTGACAGGCTTGGTACCATGACCACTTCCTCTGGATCCTGTTCCAGTGACCAACCATCCTCTCAGTGAAAAACCTTTTCCTAATATCCAATCTGAAGTTCCCCTGACTCAGTTTCATTCCATTTCTTCATGTCCTATTGCTGGTCACCAAAAAGAGAAGATCAGTATCTGTTCCTCCACTGCCCCCCACCCGAAGAAGTAGCACATTGCAGTGAGGTCACCACTCAGCCTTCTTTTCTCCAAGCTGAAGAAACTAAGTGACCTCAGCTGTTCCTTTTAAGTCTTACCCTACAGGCCTTTCACCGTCTTGGTCACCCTCCTCTGGGCACACTCAAGTCATTTCTTATAGGGAGATGCCCAAACTTGCACACAGTGCTTGCGGTGGGGCTGCATCAGCGTAGCGTAGAGTGGGAGAATCATCTCCATTGACCAGCTAGCTATGCTTTACTTGATGCACCCCAGGACACAATTGTCCCTTTTGGCTACCAGGCTGTTGACTCATGGTCAACTTGTCACCAGCCCACACACCCCTCTTTACATCCCTCCCTGCCGCCTTCCCCCAGATCTCTTTCTTGGGGGTTGCTCTCCAGCCTCTCATCACCCAATTCTTAAATCTAACCAAGATTACCCCATCCCAGGTGCAGAATCTCTCTGTAAGGCCTCTCTACCCGCAAGGGAGTCCACAGGTCCTCCTGATTTAGTATCATTGGCAAAACTTAATGTACATTCAACTCCTGCATCTAGAATACAGCTGAATCTTCCACTGTTTTTTCATGACAGAAGAGAGGAAGAAAACCTGTCTCTTATGTTTCTCTACACACCTTTTCAACATCAGGGGAAAAAGCCAAACAACAACAAAACAAACGTTCAACAGCTAACATATATTAAAAAATTCTGCTGTGGAATGGGTCAGCTTTCTCACCCATTCTCTCTGAACAGGAAATGGAAGAGGCTGGAGTAAAGTTCCTTTTGATAGGAACTTTATAAGAATAATGCCTTATTCTTGCAGACAAGTTTGCTTCTCTCCCCCCGCCCCCTCCCCCAGTGTTATGAACATTCTGATTGGAGAATAGCTCTGCAGAATTATTCTATGTTGCATATGTAGCCTACTTTGGGAATTTATATCAAAACACAGAATCTTCAGATAAGACCTGATTAATCACAATCTGTCCTTACCTAAGGTAGTTAGAGGAAAGCTGTAAGCAGAAAGACACACAGCTTGCTATTTTTAAGAGGACGTTAGTAAGGTTACATATGAAGTCATCATCAAGCTTCATAGACGAGATACAAAGTCAATGTATCAAAACAGGAACAAGACAATTTTGTCAAACTACTTTATGACTTGTGTATAAAGTAAGAATTCCTTAAACTGATGAAAAAACACAGAAGCCACCTTTTACAGGAGATGCCTAGTGTTTTCATATGTGTTTTAAGATGCATGCATCATCAGTACAAACACAAATGACCAGAGTAGATTTTGTTAAGTTCACTTGCTTAAAAACTAAGCCAAGTGCCTACTTTAAGATACACTGCTCACATAAAAAAGCCTTCCTAGGAGTTAATACAAGTGAGGAAAATAGCAAGAAACATCACCTTTACATGAGTCAAAATACAAAAGTTTTAACTTACACAATACAGCTTTTACAGTAAATACTTAAACGTAGTCCATATCTTAACCACTTTGGTGATCGAAATGGAGACCAACTTGTGAAACGATGTTTTAAAAGCTGCTCATGAGATAGATAGACTCAAAATATCAGCCTCAGGAACAAAATGATTACTTCTCATGGGAGACACTTGAAATATCAGCAATCTCAGAAACAAATTAACTTCATATATAATCCAGAAAACCAACATTTGGCTGAATAAAAATATTTACTTTTCAAAATGTAATTGCTAAGATGGACTCCCTAGTTATCTGTTTCAAAATGTATCAATCATCAGTAACTTCAGAACACAAACAAAAAACCCTAAACCTTTTATTTTTTGACTACTGTGTATGGCTGCAGAACAGTAGGGCTTTATTGAATAGTTTCTTCCTTTCTACATAATATTTTCAAAATACTGACACAGCAAACAATTAACAAACCCAAATTTTAAAGTGTTCACAAATTATGCATGCTGTTTTGACAAATATTAAGTTACATTAATGTTTCATCACTGAATGAATAGTCCGTTTTTCCTCTAATCTAGTAGCCCTTCACATTTTCTACTAACTTAAAGGCCAGGGAATAGAGTGTTTTTACACAATATGACATTAAGAGTTATTTGAGTATCTAATTAGGAGAGGTGATGAATATACAAAGTAAAATCACAAAAGTATTACGCTGGAACCTTCAAACAAGATTCTTCACATACATATAGACCAGTAATTATATTTTTCAGTATAGAAAGATTTATTATCATGAACAAAATTGTTAAAAGTTTCACAAATTCATAGTTTCAAATATGTGCAGAATTTACTTTTGCTTTGGAAAAGTTTGCAGTTTTTTATTTGTAGAGGGGAGGAAAAAAAGTAGGTGGCAAACACCAAGATTTACAACACTGAATAGCAAATAATTATAGAAGACATTTGGAAAACCGCCAATGTTTAAGAGGTTCTCAGTTGTTGGCTAAACAACTGCAAGTATCTTTGCCAAAACCAGAATAAAATGTCTAATCAAAAGAGACTTTTGCATACAGAAAACAACTTATTCACTAATCTATTTTAAGAAGAAAGTTCAACTAATTATAGCAAGGACTGTGACTATATATGTTCAGTTGTGCTACCCAGTTTTCAATTCCAATCCAATTCAGAGTTTACAAGCTGAATCTCATGCTTTAGCACATAGGAAGCCTGTTCCTTCTTTTCAGTGATTCACACAAATTCTGTCCTGGAGATGAAAGACCATGTACTAGCTAACAGTGCTGTACTGGTTTTACTGTGCAGTTCTTCCACAAGTTCCACTACAGACACCCCATATATTGCTGGTAGAAGGGGAATTATTTGACTGCACATAAGACAGATACCTAGGAGGCACTCACAAAGCTTTCACCTATGAGGTCATCTTTGACTCTCAAATCTTACTTGTTGCTCCAATTTTGAGCACCACTCGAGATGCTCCTCTTTTAATTCTACACAGGGCAAAATATCATAGACTTGAATTAAACCAACTCCTCCAACAGATTTTCATTGTACAAAGCAGTAAGGTTACAGAGCAGAGAGATTTAAAATGTTCAACTACAGCATAAACAGACATTATTTTATATATTTCTCCAAAGGAAATATATGGGATACAGGGTTATTAGTTCAATCTTGAGACATGCCATACTATGTGTAAAGATTAAGACACTCAATACTATGTTTTAGATTAATTTTTACATTTTGTTAAATTCTGGTTCTTCCCATAAGAAACTCACTACGAGGTGAGCCACTGAGAAAAGCAACCATATAGAAAACTGCACTTATTAGTGGCTGAATAGGAAATTGCATGGAAACGTAGCATATGGAACATAGTGTGGAAGTAGACAATGTGTGTGTGTATATATACACACACAAAGGCATACATCAAAAGGAAATAAAACAGCTGTTCAACATTGCCTTATAATAAAGAATGCTTTAGAAATGTTCTCTGAGGAAAAAATATTAGGCTCTCGGCAATGCAGAAAATACGGTAGAGAATATACAGAAATTGACAAGATTAAAAAGATCATGTGAAAAATAAGGAACCTTTTTAAACAAAAAGGAACCTTTTTAAACATGACTGCACAGGAAGTAAAAGTTAAGGTAAAACAGGCAGGTCTATTACATATAAGACTAAATGATAGTGGTTTGAGTCATGTCATCCTGATAAAATTTCAATATACAGAAGATGTGTAAACAATTTTAAAGATATGAGTATCTAGGGTTTGAATATACATTTTGGATACATATTAAATGCAATTTGATCTCGTGATCTTTCCAGAACATATAAAAGCTGCAGATGCTCTAAATCCTTGAAACAAAAATCAGCTACTTATTGGGATACCTTTAATTCAATGCACGCGCATTAAAACTCCCAAAGCTGGGAAAAAATGCTTTAGAGCATGTACACACAGACAGTTCTTGTGCTATTTCAATAGAGTACAAGGGTAACATTAAAACATAAATAAAGTATTTTGTTTCAGTTTTTACCTTGCGAAATATTATTCTTGTGGAGGGGAAAAAAAAAGTCAAATTATTTACAATCAAATGCAAGGAAAAATGGATTTTCCACTTAAAGAAGGTAATTTCTACTAACCTTCAGGATCAAGGAGTTTCTCTATGCCCAGGTGTTTCCTGGCTATGTTGAATGCATGGTCTAATCGTTGCACAGGTGACTGCTGAGAAGCAACAGTGTTCCAATCAAATAGGTCCGGTCTAAAGGAAAAAGAAGAGGAACAGTAAGTGTCTTCTTTTTTTAGCATGAGATTTAATTACATATTTTAATGGCTATCCATCAGCACTAGCTACAAATTTTTAATTTTCTTAATGAAAGAACTTGTTCAATCAGGAAATAATGAATCTTGGTTTCTGACGAGGTTGCATCCTATACTTATCCATGTCCATCACCATCACATTAACCACATTCTTACTCTCACCGAAGTCCCACCACCCCATAACCCCCAAATCACCTATTTTCACCCATAATGCTCTGCTCCTGTCACTGCACAAAACATCCACAGTGGAATAACTCCCCTGTTCCAGACCCAAAAAGCACCTGTGGGAAAAGAATCATCACAGGTCAAGCAGAACAGATACCTGCTGAGATAATTTTGCATCCTTCCTCCTCTCCAGTCACCAGTTCTTCATCTCATTATTTCTAAGAATGCAATTGCTTCTAAGATTACCAGCTCACTGTCATATCCAATTGAAAATGGTTCTGTTGAGCCAGGCGGGTCTTTTTCCCCACCAGCTTCTATTCAGGTATAGGAGGATAGCCTGTTCCTGCACCCTGAAAATTTTCTTCTTGAAGATGTCCAGCCTTCCTGGACTTTGTCCTTCAGGACTGCCTCCTAAGGGACTCCGTCATCCAGGCCCCAAAATAGGCCAAAGTCTTCCCTCTTGAATCCTAAGATAGCAGTTCTGCTGACACCCCTTCTCTCTTCTCTGAGAATTGAAAACTCTACCATTTCATGATTGCTATGCTCAAGATGGCCTCCAACCATCACATTACCCACAAGACATTCTCTGCTTGTAAACCACAGGTCCCACAGGGCAGTTTCCCTAGCTGGCTCACTCACCAACTATGCCAGGAAATTATTTTCCACACACTTCAGAAACTTCCTGGACTGTTTCCTCTCCACTGCATTGTAAACAGCCAAAGCACTCCCTACCAGACTGGGCTACCATACCGCCTCTCCTTCCTTGCCTGTCCATTCTGAAGAGTTTATAGCCTTTCATTGCAACACTCCAGTTGCATGAATCATCCCAACATATTTCCGTAATTGTAAATATATACGTTTTCTCACTGTACAATGACTCCCAACTTCTCCTCTTTGTTGCCCATGCTGGGTGAACCAAAACTTCAGTTGGGCCATTGATCCCACCACATTTTGGAGGGGAGAAGCCCTAATTCCTACGTGACCATTCTCAGGCACTTCCAAGGTTTCTAACACATCAACAACCCTTGTGTCTCTGCTGCTGTATGGATCTCCATCCCCTACGTACCCTGGTATGAGAGACCGAAAGAACTTGCTAGCACACTGTCCATTAAATATTGGCATGCTGCCACCAGGCTTATCTCTAGCAAGCCTGGTTTTATACCTTTCCCACTTCAAATCTAGTTTAAAGCTCTTTCAGTGAGCCCTGCTAACTCCTGTGCAAAGAGCCTTTCCCCACTTTGAGACAGGTGTGCACCGTCACCAGCAGGCCTGGTGTTGTGTAAACTGACCCATGATCAAAAAACCCAAAATTCTGCCCTCGACACCATGCTCAGAGCCAGGTATTGATCTACTGGCTCCTCCTGTTTCTTCCCTCATCATTACCTGCAACTGGATGGATATGGGAGAACTGCTTGCGCTCCTGATCCCTTAAGCAGTCATCCCAATGGTCATCATTACCTGGGATGCAGCATAGCTGCGCATACCACTTTTCTTACCAAAATGTTTGGAAAATTCACACTCTTCAGATGAGCATAAAACTGTATTGCAATCATAGGTTTTAGCTTGTAGGTGCAAAAGTACTAGAGCACAATCTAAACGTTCTTGCAGGAAAAGACAGAACAACCAAATCTGAATTATAGCTCAGATACACAATCTGAGCCCTTGTATTATGAGTTGCATTATTTACAATATAAATTATGTTAATACACTGTGATCTTTGGCATTTCATCTGAGAGTTATCCAGTAGGAGATCAGAATTTTTTATCAGGCACTGTGGAAAAAAGTTTAATCAGGTATTCTGTAATTAATGCATATATAGTATGAATAAAAACAACTATGCTATTTGTGACTGATACAGTGTTTTAAATCAGAAAACACTGAAACATAATTTTAACCATAGATAAATCAAACATGTTATTTACACAAATTAAAATGTGCAACTAGTTATGACAGATTTACTTACATTTTCATTAAATTCAAAAGTTAATTTTAAACATTCTCCCATAAGTATAATAGATGGCAAAAATGTTCATTACTTCATGCTGTAATAATGTCCAGAGAGTAAAGAAAAAATGCCATTTTATGTAGTAGTAATTTCCCGGTTATGCACCTTTGCTCTCCAACCTTTTTCTGAGAGGGGAGTGATTTACACATTAACAATTAAGTTACTCTAAGTTATTTTGCTTCTCTATGCAAAGGTATTTAAACATTAATTAAAAGTAGAGCTTTCTCCTTCCCACATGCGGAACAACTTCAAAATACTGAATTTGGCTGGGCGCAGGAAGGGAAGATAGAGGAAAGAGGTGTTAATCTGTTTCTAGTCATTATCCATCATGTCTGTGATCTCATAGACGGGTTTTTGTACTAAAACCCTAACATTTTCAAAATCCAGATTATGTCTGCACATTATTTTCCATCTTTCTTGTACTGGATATGACTGGGATGGAGTTAACGTTCTTCACAGTGGCCCATATAATGCTGTGCTTTGGGATTTGTGGTTAAAACTGTGTTAATAATAAACCAGCTGTTTGACTGTTGCTGAACCATGCTTACAATCCCTCCCTCTGCCTTCCCCAACCATGTAGGCTAGGGTAGGACACAGCTAGGAAAAATGATCCAAACTGGCCAAAGGGATACTCTATATAACTATGTATGGACTATATATAACTTGCTCAGCAATAAATACTGGGGTAAAGGAAGAGGTCTTCCAAGGTCACTGCTGCTTGAAGACTGTCTGGGCATCAGTCTGCTTGTGGGAGATGCTGAGTTACTGCCTTTGCATCACTTATTTTTCTATTATTATTTCCTTCATTTATTAAATGGTCTCTATTTTGACTTATGAGTTTTCTTGCTTTTGCTTTTCCCATTCTCTCCCACATCCCAGGGGAACAGGGAGTGAAGTTCAGCTGCTGACTGGGGTCAACCAACCACACTCCTACACCTCATTATACAGGCATAGAGATTTTCTTAAATTCTTTATTCTCGCAAAATTTAACACTTTTTGGCTGGCATATGGCATAGGATGCATAAGCTCATACATCAACTTCAGCAGAAAGACCACTGTAGTAATCAAAAAGCTATCTATTATGACTTTCTTTAAATGCCCTGCAAGGATGTGTTGCACAAATACTACAGAGACTAGGGTATATAAAGATTATTCAGTGACAAAAGCTTTTAAGACAAGGAAAGAAGATTACATCTGAGGGACTACCTTCCCCAGGATAAAGCTTTTGTAGGGATTTGGTTTGAAGTTCTAATCGCACTTGTGCTGCTCAGAGCAACACACGATCTTCACACAATCGTGGCTTATTTGGTGATATATGATTTTATATAGAGGAACATGTCAGGAACCAGTCAGGACTCCACTGGGTAAGAACAATGACATTTAGAATTTTCATTGAGGAGTGACACAATATTGTCTTACCCCCCTTAAAAAACCTCTGTCATCATTCATAATATCTTAGATGTTCCATTTCATTCAACAAATATATATTTTCTAGTTAACGTTTTCAGACAGGCCAAGACTACTATCATCACATCTTCTGTGATATATGTGCTTACTGCATATACATGTGCTTGTGTAGAGCATATAGAGCATCTCTCTTTTTACACTTATTACAGATGGCAAAAAAATTGAACCCACTAAGACATAGCTATAAACAAGAAGTAGTAAGTTTCAGTAAGTCATTGACAGGTTTCTTATGAATTTTCTTATAACTGTACATAGACAGCACAGATTCCAAGCCAACTTAAAATCATATAGCCACCTACTGCAACTCAGCTCTAACAAGCACCAACTTAATTTAAAAAAAAAAAAAAAACCATAAAAATTGAACCCCCACCAATTTAACTCTCCAGATTTTCCCACTGAAAGAATACTTAGCTATACACATTTCAGTAGCACCATCACTAGAGTATCATAATATCAGCTTGAAGCGTCAACTTCTCGGTGCGATGCATCTAGATGTTTTGCTGGGTATATTTATGGGGCAATACTGCCAAGTATTATTGCAGGATGTACTACAGCTTAGAAGATTAAGAATTGTACTATATGGCAAATAGCATTAAAAACCCTATTAAACAACACCAAAACAGAATTTCAAATTAAAAATATTATTAGCTTTCTAAGGGAGTTTTTAAATGCAAGTTTGAACAAGTATGAAACAGAGAAAAGAAACAAAATGGAACACCAATTTTCCTCCTTTGTTTGCTCTCTCCATATTGTTCAAATTGTACAAAGGTAGAGAAAATCTGTTCTCACATCTGTAGCTTGGTTCATCTTTGACAAGGAGTAAAGCCAAGGGGATATAACTAGCAGTTCTCACTCATCTCCCTGAATACATACAAGCATATGCATGTTCACAGAAGTTTGAATTAACTAGAACATATTGAAAACTATCTAGCCACACACTGATCAGCTAAAACAGCACTGACCTTGTATTAGTTTATGACAAGATCATGGAGAGCCCAAACTAAAAGCATTAAAGGCCTTAGTGGAGAAGTTTTTTAAAATAAAATCAAAATTTGTATCAAGCACAAGGCAATTTTTGTACCTCCAGTTCTTTCCTATAACTAGCAGAAAGAGAAAAATAATAATAATAAAAAAAAAGTGGTGGGTATGTGTGCGAACAAACCTGAATATTCCAAAATATATTAGCAAGGAAAACAGTTGCTCAAAGTATAAAGGGGACTTCTTTTTTCCCCGACCAATTACATAATTCACAGTGGAAATAGATCAGCCAGAGTAAGAAAACTGAATCTGGAGTATATTAAGGCTAAACAAATCCAGACATATCTCTACACAGAAATGATAATAATTGGTAAGACAAACCACAGTTATCCCAAAAACTAAGAGATTACCATCCAGTAAAAAATCTTGTATATGTCTTCAGTTCTTTCACAATTGAAACAAATCAACAGTTGGTAACTAACATGTAACCTACTGACTCGTTACAATAAAAGTATTTTTAGAATTCTCCATATCATTGTTTTTACTTCTATTTTCCCCTTAGCTTACTGAAGACAAACTTCTACTTCTTCTATCCAGGATCTCTTTTTGATGCCATTTTCCTTCTCCCCTCCTCACCTTGCCACATAGAAGAAGACACATCTCCGGTAAAGTGCTCATTTCTAAAGCAGTCATCTGGCCTAAGTTCAAGCATTTTAAAGAAGCAAGGAGGAAGCTAAGGAATGCCACCTGTTCCCACTTCAAAATCCTGATTATAGTGCTGGGGGGAGAGGAAGGCCTCAACAAAGTTAAAGGAAAGAGATAAAGCGCGCTCTGACAGCCATCTGGAGGAAAAAAATTGTAAGTGAACAGGGAAAGCTCTCTGTGATCTGGAGCCTGAAGTAGGGTGTTTCAGTTCTAGCAGGACTGCCCACTTTTCCCTAGCAAAATATTTTAGTTTCCTTATATTCCTAGCATGATGGTGTCATGCCACAGCTGCTGCCTTGTTTATTCAATTCAATGCAAAACATACCATTCAAGGAACCATATAAGCAAGTTTTATCTTCTGAAAATTCGCACCCTGGGCTCACTGATGTGCCCTTGTAGCTTTGCTAAGTAACCTGTGTTCCACTGCTCCTCACATTCAATATTAAAAGCAATTGCCAAAGAGCATAAATAGGAAGATGGTGATTATACAAATGAGAATATCTACTCAAAATAACCCCTTTGTGAAATGACAGAGAAAGGGCATCAGAAATATCTGATCAGAACAAAACAGTCAGCTGCAAACAAGGAAATGGTAGGTTGAAAGACTAGAAAAGATAAAGCTTCCCACTGAGAGTACTGATCTCACAGAGTGTATGTCTATGTAGTTAGTCCTTCATGCTAATCTCCGACTTTCTTTTAATCCTTTCAAGGAGGTGCTGGGAATATTCATCCAGATACAAATTCTGCACTACTGTCTGAATCTCTAAAAAAAACCCAAACCAAACCAAAACAGAAAAAAAAAAAAAAGCCACCTACCCATCACTGAAAATATTATATAAGAGAAATGAAAATATCGCCACTTACTTACAGCATAGGGATTGTTTTGATCTTGTTTTATTAAGGCATGTAGTTATTTCATCATTATCAACCATTAAAGTAAAATGAAACATATTAGATATTTCTGGTGATTCATGTAAAGCCAGTATCTCCCTCTTAATAGCATTTAAGCCTTCCACATCTCAGGAATTAAAGGAATTTCAGGGTTGAAGTCATTGTGCTTGTCTACAAATATTGTTGTGGGAATTCAATGAGACTGCCTTAACTGTTTTTTGCTCCATTCTTGAGCTTTTTGCACCTCAACCATGAATGAAGATAATTTAGTACTATCTAGGATATTTTTGGAGGGCAGATACCTAAAACATAACAGTGCTTTAAACAGAAAAAAAGACCAAGGTATAACAACTTTTCAGTGTGTTTATTCCTTGACAATTAGGACCTCCACTGTGACTATGATGAATATAATGACATCTTCTCTAATGCAGTGCCCGTCCTTAAATGTTTCACACAATCACTCAGCCTGGATACTTCATGCTGAAACAGGTAAATTCTATTTAGAGATCAAATCGAATGCTACAATTAGAAAAACACATGAATATGAAGTAAGAGAGGCTGAGGGTTTGTTTGTTTTTCTTTTTTAAAATTAGATGGACATATGGGATATATTGTTAGTAGCAATTCTAGAGTGTGTTAAACATCAAAACTACGACGTAGAATGTTAATTAGATCTATTAGATAAGATTAAGTCACAATATTAATTTGCAAATTACAATTTAAAAATTTGAGCACTCAGCCAATATTTCAGATGAGGCAATATAGAAATTACAGTGTGGTGTATATTTTGATGCAGTTATATATAGACATAAAAAAATCTTGAATTATTTCTAAAAGAAAAATGTAATTGTAAAAATGCTAGTGTGATTTAGATACATAATAACCACAGCATGTAGTAACAATAGCTTATTACTTTATTCCAAAATACTATGCTATCATTATACCATAAAAGTATTATGAATCACTGGTTTTAAAAGTAAATTAAATAGGACTGAGTTTAGAAAAGAAAACTGAATGTTTGCATATTGTGAGAGACTGATGCCTTTAGATGTCAAAACTAAATTATTTTAATGCCACCACGAAGTCTTCCCTCACTTTTTTTTTTTTTCCTGGGAGGTGTGTGGGGAGGATTGGTAGTAGACAGTCTAGGAATACTGCTAAAATTGGCAAAAAACCACACACACCAGGATTGAGGTAGAAGTGCAAGTCCTGGCACGTGTGTTGAGGGGACAGGGCAGGCGTCATAGGAAGATGGATCAAAGAATCATAAAATTGTTAGGGTTGGAAAGGA
>NW_009921391.1:52826-53066 GCF_000696875.1 Nestor notabilis | reverse complement strand
TCAGCCATGATTGCTCATTGATGCTGTGGGAGCTGGGATAGGGGACAGCTGAGACCAAGGTGGGGACCTGACAGGCACCGATGCTGGAGGAAGGGGCTGCCCGGGGGCTCGTGCTCCGCAGAGCCAGGCACTTTGCGATGTGATGTGTGAGCATCTCCTCCTGAGGCTGATCACAGAAGGAGTCGCTTCAATGAGGCCACATCCGCGCTCCCGCAGCAGCAGGGCAAGAGGACGTAAATG
>NW_009921391.1:24311-52651 GCF_000696875.1 Nestor notabilis | reverse complement strand
CTGCACCTGGAGTAGCCGATCTCTAAACCTTGTGACACACGGATCGCACTGGCCTCAAGGGCCATAAACCAGGATCCTGCTGGAAACCCAGCAACCGCCATTTATCACGTCTTCATTAAAGGGCATCTTATTCACAGTTGAGGGTTTGTGAGTAAATCATGAACTGCAGCTGCAGCTCCAGCCTCCACAGCCTGGGGGTGGGGGTTTGTTTCTGCTGCCGGTTCCCCACATCGGGGGAGCCACCGCTCAGGTCACCGAGGGCAAATTAATGAGCCCTAGAGCCTGGAAATGTTTAACAGTGCAAGTGCTGTTCTAGGAGGAATGGGAAAGAAACGGGCCCGTGCCAGGACGAGGTGATCCAAACAGGCAGAACGCAAATACTTGTGTCCAACCCCCGTTAGGCTGCACCCCTGGGGTAAAGGGGACCTCCACAGCAGCCTCAGAGCACCACCGTGCCTCAGCCTTCACATCCCTCACAGCACAGCACGGCCTGGGGAACCTCCTGGAGCTTCCTCTGCAGTGAGAACCAGTGCCTTCCCCCTCCTTCCTTTTCCCTGCACTGGTGCCTCAGGACCCCCCTTCTCTGCAGGTTTCCTGCCCCGACATGCTCGACTCTCCTCATTTTCATGTCTGACTCGCCGGCTCCTGCAGACCCACCATCGCTGTCTCATTTCCCTGCACGCAGCAGCCCGGAGCCCGACCCACCTGCGCAGCCGTCGGGCTCAGCCCCGGTGTCTCAGAGCACAGGACACAGGTCAGGGTTTGTCCCTCAGCCCTGGCCTTGTCCCACAGCCAATTGAGCCGCTGCTGTCACCCCTGGGCCCCCAAGGCTGGGCAGAGGGTTTTCCTTCCTTCATTTTCACCATTAACCCAGACTGTGTGAAACGACAGCTCTTGGGCCTCCCTACTTCTCCTCCAACCCGGATCCAGGTTGTTGGATGCTTCTACACCGCAGTGATGGTCCTATCTCAGACTGGAGGGTGCTGCTGCAGAGAGCCCCGGGTGCCACCAACCCCACTCCTGCCTCCCACCCTTAAACACTGCAGCCCATTACCACCATCAGCACAAAGCCTGATGCCAAAGCAGGATTTTAGGCTGTGGCCAGCACTGACCTCCTCCAAGACCTTTATCACCAGCTTCCTCTGAAGCGACAAGTAGTTCAGTGACATGCAGATGTGCAACCCTGCCATACACACCTATGTTCTGCCACCTCGCCCACCTCAAACCGCGTATCTCTTCCACAAGAGCAGCTACCAAGTATTTGCTGTATCAAATGGACTTCTGAAGGTGTTCTCATTTCCCTATGGAAACACCTTTCCACCTGAAATGTGTATGGAAATGACAAACAAAGTGACAGTCTTCATGTCTTAGTGTGCAGTTTGCACTGTTCAGCTGACAGCACTTGTCACAATTCACCGGCTCCTAGGAACTGTCCATGGAAGCTACACCTTCCGCTCTCTGTGCTCTTGGAATGCATGTCCTGGCTTCACATACCCCAAAATCTCTCACACACGCTTCAGGTGCTGATGCTCTGGTTAGAGCAGCTTCCTACCTGCAACTGTCATGAAATGAATCCTCTGTGACTGACTGATCTCAGCTATGAGGGCTGCTGCTCCCACCGACGCTGCCGAGCGCTCAGTGCAGCCCTCCGGCACACAAATCAGGTCAGGTTATACACACTCAGTCCTAATGTACGGCATGTGTCAGGATCTGGGAATGAAGCGTGCAAATCCTTCACTAAAACAATATCCAACATAAACCCATACAGAACAGTTTACCTACCAAGAATAGCTGAGATAAGGAAAACAATCATTTCCACACTTCAGGAACAGTTTGGGTCTCTATTCCTGTCAGACTGAAGGACCTGCACTTCAATGCTATGTGAAAAAACAAAAGCCCAAAACCGATTTTATTGACTCATCATTAATTGAAACAAAGACTTTACTAAGACTTTACCAACAAAAACCTATTTATTTATTCCAAACACCAAGATACAGAAGTTTTCAAGTTTTGCAAATATTGCTCCAAAGCAAAGTTCTATGTACAGCGCCCTCGGTTCTAATAGTGCATAAACAAAGACAAATA
Source organism: Nestor notabilis (assembly GCF_000696875.1). Taxonomy (NCBI): domain Eukaryota; kingdom Metazoa; phylum Chordata; class Aves; order Psittaciformes; family Psittacidae; genus Nestor; species Nestor notabilis. Next base: position 50,566 of record NW_009921391.1, on the reverse strand, counting down.
TATTCATGTATCCACAGTGCAATGTTTGCTCATTTCATCAAGGCTCCACGTTGCATTCACTTACCAGTGATTTAAATAAAAAGTGACCTGCCAGACCAACCAGTGGGTCCAGACTAAGAAATAACAATGTGGAAACTTGCAAAAACAGGGACAAAAATGAATCCAGGCAGAGCACAATAAAGCATCTTTCCTGAACATGAGGAAAGCTATTCTATATTAAATAAATATTTTCAGTCTTTATCTGCAAGGGCTCCCCCAGCTCTACCGATCTCCAGTATTTGCCATTTGATACCCCCATCAGAACCACCTTTTCTTCCAAATCTTAAGTACTGCCCTGAGCAAAAAGAAACTGGCAAAGTAAAAAAGTACAATGGACACACAACGAGCAATGGCTTGGGAAGGAGAAGTTCTGCTCTGGAGTGAAAAGTCTGCTCAGGGATTTAACTGCTTTCATGCCCTCTAACTGTAAGCACAGCTGATATGTTAATAACACAGCCATGCTCTTCGAGACACCCGGTGGGAGTGCTTGCTTTCATCTCAACCAGGGAATAAATACCTTTCTGGTCCATCTCACCTGAAAACACCCCAAAACCTTCACTGTGTCTGGGGTGCTCCCTCTGACGCTGTCCTGGTTGCCCTGTTACTGCTGCCTGTTCTAGAGCTACACAGTACACACGAATCCAGGTGAATTCACAGGAAGGAGACAAGGTGTAAGCACTGGGCTCATCTTCGGAGAGCAAAGTGATACTTAAATATCAGGTAAGCTTTATTCCAATTATGTTACAGAAAAATAAGTTTATTTTTCTGCTGTACATATGTTGTATTCACTATATACCAACTAGGACTACAAAACTGTGAAACAAATTATCCCCTGAAATGAGTCTTGGCACAAAAGCCTCAGTTACTACCTAGAGTAGCCTAATTATTTTGTTTTCTGAAGGAAATAAAATATTCATTGGGTAGATACCCTTAACTCCTACAATAATAGTGGATATTTCAAGTTTACATTATTCTTTGCTGTATACAAACATTACATATTCATATCCAAAATTAGTAATTCCTACAGTTATGGGCCTTTCTATTACAACTGTGCTTAAATTTTCCCCTTTGGTGGTACCATCCCACATGAAAATCAAGGTAACAAATCCAGCTTTTTTAGGACACCCTCTCTCTGCTAAAACAGCTTTCCCACATTCCACAGTGAACTTACCTCAGCAACATTTGGGAAGGGAAACTAAAGTCACAGCCATTATTTATGGAGCTACGATCTGCAGCTGAAAGACTTTTACAATACTTACAATACACCAACGTTTCATAGGTATAACGTGACTCGAACAGAAGCAGCATTTTCACCTTGCTCTCACAAAGGAACACAAACCAGAAAATTCAAACTTAAGGTATAAAAAGGGACTCTGTGAACATACACCGTGTAAGGTAATAACCCACTCACTGCCTGCGAGGACAGTACCTCATGCATAGATCTCGAGGCTTTATTTACACAATAGAAAATAAACTGATTCCCAAAACCACACATTCAGAGTAGAGTCTTTACAATGAACACGTTCAGAGGATTGAAAAAAGTCCACATTTCAAAATATAACCGGAATGGCAAATTATTAACACACGGGTAGAAAAACACACAACATCCACCACAGACCCTGCTAAGCCTGGAACGCCGAGCGCGCCTTTCCAGGGCAGTATTTCGTCCTGCCACAACCAGGGTGTCCCACTGCACTGCTTCAGGAGGCACAGAATGGCCATGGTTAAGAGCTCGAGAATGCACATCAACACAATGTTCATAGGTTTCTCCCCAGTACCAAGTCATGTGATAGTGACAGGATAAATATGGAAAACAATCATTTATTCTGAAAGTAAGTGCAATCCACCTGTGACCTTCTGCTACATTATTTAACGTAATAGAAGTGGGGTTTAGGCCACTGTTACTTGCAAACCTCCACGTAACACTTTACAGTTAAGAGCTGGACATTCATACCTACTAAGTCTGAAAACTGTTATAACATTTCCTAATGATTAAATACTGTGTGCTATAATGCATAAACCAGAAGGAATAAAACATGACACAAGTCACTTAAACTATGCAAAGTTATTTACAACCTCTGTCAACTAAACATTTTTGGCTCTTAGAACTCTGTTCTTCAGTGGCACAATTTTTAGTCAATTCAATTATGAAAGAGTCTACCGTTTAACTGAGCAACTTGTAAAGGAGTGAGAATTTAAGTATGATTTACCAACCAACACCCAACCTCTGAAGACAACAGCATGACCTCTTCTGTATCGTTACAATGGCCAAATAAACCCGAAATAACCTTTTTGCTGTTCTTTGAACAGCGCTTCTTCACAAATCCCTGAAGTCAATCTGCATCTCATGCAACCAGCATGCTCATTTCATTTAAATATACAGAGCTGTTCACATCAGATGCTCCAACTTCGCACTCAGTAACAGTCTCCAACATCTTCTAGTCTCATGTTGAGCAGCAGAGTGCAATCTGTTGCACTTTGCCTAGGTCCGTTATGAGCTGCTTTATGCAACGTTTGAGCTGAGGGAGTCGAGCCAGTGGTTCTGGTGGTTCCAGCTCTCCTGTGTAATCCAGCCAGCTCTCCAAAACTGCAAACAAAACCAAAACTGTCACTATTCCAGTGCTCAGTGAACCTGAAGTCACAAAGCAGGAATTCATTACATCTCCTGTGAAGAGCAGTGGGCAATAGCTTTAACATGGTATTTCAGAAAACCCAGCTCCTCACACCAATCTTTGCAAATAGGCTTTGATACACGACAAATAATTCAGAGGGGGGTTTGTGATGTTCCTAAGAGAAAGCAGGGAAAGAAAACTCAAGACTAGATATTGTGAAATCCGGTGCTGAACTTCCTCGGATATGGATCAATTCCAGAGCAAGGACACTGTGGCACAGGAAGCTTATACCATGAGATTACCTTTCAGATCAGCATTAGATGCAACTGAAGATCCTAAAAGGATAGGACTATGCCAATGAAAGAACTTTGCTAGACTACAATGGGCAGAGACAGAAAGAAGTGGATAACAGAAAATGGGGATGAGATCTAAGAGTAGAAAAGAACTGACTACCACACAAAGAAAACGAATTCCTGATCTAAAGCTTCTCAGTGGGAAACAAGAACCAGAAATACAACTGACCAGAAGTCAACTCGGGCCACATTGCAGTATGACTTTTTTCTGTAAAATTCTGCTCGGTTTTAATTTTAATTTGATACTTCTTTTAAAATCCCCCCCATCAGCATGTTTGTTCTCTCTTAGTAAATGCAGGAATCTGACATAGCAATGCTCACCTCTTTGTAGGTCTGCAGAAGTAAAACTCAGGTTAATATGTTTTGAATGAGCAGTGAATCACAGTTAATGTCTGAAATAGAAAAGGGTTACCCACCATCTAGCTCCTTCTCAATGAAATCCATCCTGTGTATGACTTCATCTTGCAGAGATTCCACATGAGCTAAAAGATTCAGCTGCCACTGCAGCTGTGAGTTCACAACTCCTTCTTTGTCTTTTTCCAGCAATTTCATTTCAATCGCTTCCTCTGGAGAGACCTTCTTAGAGACAGACTCTCTCACCTAGCAGGAACACACACATTAATATTTGTTACTGTGAAACACAAGCAGGGAACCAGCCTGTCTGGGTCCTTATGGTTACTCAAGCTAATTGCTCAACTAATCTTAGGCTAATGGAGGACAGAGACACAGAGAAGAGATCACACACAAATGTTACAGCTGTTTGGGCAAATGGATCTAAATACAGACATATTTTTACATGTATTTTACTAAGACCTATTTTTTGCAGTTCACAGGCATCTGGTTTTCCATGTAGCTGCTCCCTGCCAAAGTCCAGCTGGAAGATACTGCCCTTCATCTGTGCATCCTTGGGAACACTAAAGCCATTTGTAACATGACAGTAACCAACTAAAGAGCAAATGGATTTTGCAGTCAGAAGGGATTTTTCCTGAAGGAATGTAATCTCAATTCTAATACAGCTTTCATCAGAGCATATGGAAAAAACACGTCGCCACCCCTTATAAAACTTGACTACACTGTCAGCAGTGTTGATTCTACCCCCTTACTTTTGTCATCATTCTGCTGAAATACAACAGGATTTAGAAAAATGCTCCTAAAAGATTGAAGAACTGAAGTATGTGTCTTTCTGGGAAACACGCTGCAATCTCAAGTGATCTGATAGAGAAGTTAAAAAGAGCATAAACTACACCTTACATATGCATGAAATAAAAACTAAACAACCTTTGCATCTAAAAAAGGGAGGCTGGTATTTCCCAGAGGCCTCCATTTTAATTTGTAACTTTCACTTATATTTAACAGTATAGAAAAAAGTTATACACAAATAAATAAGCTAAACACTATTAAGAAGTGTTGAGGTTTTCACTTTGCCAGGCAACACGTCTTCTATGTAGAGAGGGTTATTTTAATACAAATACCTTAGAGTAATTGTGTTTGGATTCGTTTTCCATCTTGCATATTTCTCGGTCCAGATTCCAGCCAAATCGCTCTGACAGGGCATCATCCCCATTTTCCCTTATTCTGTTTACTCCATCATCCATGGCTGAACCTCTTGTTTCCACAACCAACCTCTGCTCTATCGCAGGGTAATAGGCCCGAGGCTTCTGGTAACAGTGTTCACTCGTAATGTACGATTCCTCCACAGAAGGAATGGTTGAGGGTTTCTCAACTGTCCCATTCCAAGTTCTATAACTTGCTGTCTCCTCTTTGCAACAGTTTTCCTCAATGTGAATGATGTGTTTTGTATGAATTTTCTCATCCACCGTGATGTGCTTCCATGGATGGCACCAAAGCTTCAGGTCAGGATGTTCTTTATTTCTGTTCAAACATTAAAAAAAGTTAACTACCTGAATTTAAACGTCAAAGTGACGACATAAACTATCCTTTCCAAGAGGAATGAGAACCTACAGATCTGACTAAAGGACACCATAATGGAAAAGCAAAACCTTATGTTAAAATTGCTACTCTTACTTTAAGCATTATTCCTCTGTTTAAGTGTTTCAAGTACTGCCAGTGACCCTACTGCATCACCACAGGTTAAATGTAAGGGGAAAGGTTCTGAAGAACACTGGAAGCACTAAAAGCTTTGCTTTCCAAATAGCTGCTGCTGTGCAATTTATCAATAACATAAATATGGAATTCAATCAATTTAAAACTGCTGGAGTTAGAAAAAAATGTTTACAGTTGTCAGAACCCACGACTTTAAACAGGAAAAGATGCAGAAAACTCAGTTTCTGCAATCCTTGCAGAATGTGTTATTTTTTTCATATATATTTGTAATAATCTTTGCATTAGGCTGAAGGTGCAACTGCTCTTCCATTACAACAGAACAACACATTATGCTGAACAAAGAGATCTGCTTTCTGCTGGAGAAGCTTTGATTCAGAATTACTGGAATGGAGAAGGCAAGAGATAATAATGCTGCCATAGGTTATACACTTATTCTTGTTACTTACATCTACTTAGGTGCTTTAGGAGAAGCTGCTGATACTAGTTTTCTCCCTCTTCCCTTCATACTTTCCTAACCCTTCTATATACAAGTCAATTCACACTCCTTAACACAAACAGTTTTTAAGCAGACAAGTCCTTTTCCAAGACCATGTTTAACAATTCAAACTATTTTGTTATATAGCCACAAATAAGCACAAAAATAAGCCTGAATTTCCAGTTATTTTTCTACTATTTGAAATCTAATTCACATTGAGAACACGCCAACTGATACTTAAACACTGCTTACTGTAATATGCTCATCTTCAGCTGCAGTCCATGCAGTACTTCTATCACTCTCTGTACATCGCCAAGAAGTTGGTGAGTGGCTACTATCTTCTTGGCATTCTGGTGGGAGTAATTTTCTTCCAAAAACGCTAAGCCATGCATGTGACCATTACTTAACCACTCCTTCTCATACCAGTACTTTAAGCTGGACCTCTGACCTAAAGCAACAGTAATGGGTGTGTTAAAATGAAGCATTAACTATGTTAACATTAACAGTAGTAATTCTGATGATTACCTCCAGTCTTGCAACAGTTTATTTGTTCTTACCAATAGTACCAATAAAGATCCTGTCATAGCAGACAAAACCCTGAAGACATGAAAAACTTGTAAAGTGGGAAGTGAGGTAACCTCAGTCAAAAATATCTGCCCAGCTGTAGAAGCATTCAGATCCCAGATTCCATCAGGACAACCACAACAGGTAATTGCAGCTGATGCACAGAAAAAAGTGTATTTTTAGCAGGGTATCAGTGTCTAGTAACCATGGTTATAACTAAAGCTACAGTCTGAATAGAGCTCTCTGCAGACAGAAAATGCAGCAAAAGGCAGTGAACATCCCCTTCCCAGTGGTCTCGTTTTTAAGCATCATACATGCGTTAGCACAGTCATTTACAAGTAAATTTTAAAGGAATCAATGATGAGGTTCTGATGGAGAACTTGCCTAAACTGGGCTATTAATAATGCAAATTCTAGTTTAAGAGTTTGGATTATCAACAGCATCTGAAATTAAACTGTTAAATGTGATAAGCGCATCAGTAAAAATAACTTAAAAAGCCAAACAAAATGGTATTAGCAGGAAACAGTGGAGCTTGAGATGCTTCCTAAACTGCAAACACACAAACATGTAAGCATAGCATGTCTTCCTTGCTATGAGAATACAAGCTACACAAATCAATGAGTTAAGCTACAGAAGAGTTGGTAGTTTTAAACAGCCAAAAAAAAGCAGAGATGACAATGCAAACATGAATATAAACTGAAAATGTCTTCAAATGTCTTGTGATTAGGCACAGAGATCCCATTTTCTCATCATTAATGAACATGGACTCAAGCCTGGACCTCACCTGTACCCACATTCAGCAAAGCTTTATAACTCATTGAGTAGGAAGTCAGAAAAGATCCCCACAACTGTAATTATACCTGTTGTGTTAGATGGACTAAGACATTTTAAAATATGTAGTTAAGAGTAGAGACTGCATTGCTTAATCAACTCTGACTGCATTACCCAGGGTAAATACAAGTAATGCAGTCAGACAGGCAAGAGCCACAGCTGCTGAGAGCCAAGGAGCCTCTTGCTGACTTACAGAACTCATAAGCCTGGCCTTGTTGGAGGAAAGCTGCATTCACATCCCACAGGATGTGCCCATGGGGAGTTTTTGCTTAAGTTTCCTGAGTGCTTCTAAATTCGTTTTCCACAGCCAGACAGTACAATCCTTATTACTGGCAAATATGTGACAGATGGTCACCACAGTTAAAACATTCACTTCTATTCCTGACCAGCTGCAATTCCACAATATTGACTCATGCACATTCACATAAATTAAACTTTCTGTATCTATAACTCAACTCTATTACCTAGAATGACAGGCACAGCTAGGGGAGCAAGAAGAAAAGAAGTTTAGTCTTTGCAATATGTGTATAAACTAATAAAGTTACTGCACATAAAGGAAAGCTCTGTAACCTTAAAGTTCTGTACCTGGAGGATCTTGGCAAATATAGCAGGTATATTTCTCAGGTACATTATCTTCCAGTAAACCCATACAGACTCCGTGCTGCCAGCACAGGCACTCTTCACACTGTTTAAAGTCAAGAAGTGCACATCAACAGAAATGAAGCCCACAGGAGCTCAGTAAGATTACCTTAAGTAACAGATACATCACCCACACATTTTAAGACAAAAAAAACATATTAATACCAACCCCCCTTCTCCAGCTACAAGCAAATACATTGAAGAATCAGAGTACAATAAAATTCAAACCCTTCCCACACATTTTTCACACGGATTTCTGGAAAATAACAACAATTACAAAGTAGAAGCAGAGAACCTGAAAAAATATTCCCTTTGGAGATGAAAATCTTTCACACATAATCAGGACAGAAAACAGTATGCAATCAAGCTTACTTTAGCAAAATATATCAAGTATTCGCAATTTTAAAAGGTTTCCCCTTCAAACAGTGAATCACATTCCATTATAAAACTGAAGGGATATTTATGTCACACCAGACTAGCCAATATAACCTTTTACTGATACTTGTATCTCTAACATCCTACCTATTTCAAAGGCAGGTCTAACATAAAAAGACCTAAGTGGAGATGCAGTTGCACAAGCTCCAAAAAGTTCGGACATCCTTTCAAACATGGGCAATCATTGGCCGGGACTGAATATAATTTGGCTCTACTTTTTTAGCACAGTTTTGCTATTTAAAATGCAATCACTGTACTTAAAGCCATGCTGGTTTTGAGCAGGAAAAACTATATCCACATGTTCTGTTTCAGTCACTTTCCCCCCTTTCACAGGCAGGTAGAACTTCAACTGTAGCCTAGAGAGCACTGAAACATGGGATGAAACTCCACAGAAGAATATTCAAGTCAATTTTGATTTGAAACTGTGGTGTCATTCAGAATTACTATTTTCATAAGCAGTTGAGACAACAGAACATAACCTTTGCTTCTTGGAGCATAAGCCAAAAGCTTAATGCAGAAATCTTGTCAATATTGGCAAAGTTTTCAGAATGAGCTAAACCAAACACAAACAGCAACTGCAGCAATCTCAGATGCTGCTCTTCACTGACCTATAAAGATGCCAACTTGATCAACATCTAATCTGTGCTGAACATCACTTATACCACTTTCAGTAACACTGCTCTTATCTGCGGTCTTTCCTCAAGCTAGGAGGGACAGAAAGGGACCACTAGTTTTTGAATACATCACTGTATTAAATTAGTGGTCTAAGTGTGGAGGAAATACAAGTGCTGGGAACAGGGACTGTATCAGGTCAGAGAGAAAACAGATTTCTGTAAGACGGGACTAACAATGTTTTGCCTTACAAAATGGGTAGAGAGTCCTAAAGCAGCTAACTTGTTTTCAAAAAAGGCTGAAAGACCATCACCTTTCACAAAGGTGCTCAGTAGTAGCCAGAAAAAAACCTGTGTTCTAAAAGAAAGGAAACATTAAGAAAAAGAGACTGCATGCTAAAAATAAGAAGGGAGCTCCTGCACCTAGTTGCACTCGCATCCTATAATCCTGCCATATGGCACAGAGCTACACTGTGATTTTCCAGGCAAATTTGCCCAGAACTCTAATGAAGCATCCCAACTGTTTTTATTTTACTCAATTGATATTTAAATATCCAGCCCATCAGGGCACAGGTCCTTCCTTTTATCTGCATGTCCCACTTCGCAGCCTGGTTGGCCAAGCTACTGCTCTGGACACATGCTACATAGGAGCTACCCCCTGCCCAAGCAGTAGTAGGGAGATTCAAAGCAAGCCAAATACAAAATCTGAAGAGGAAAAGCATGCAGAGTTGTGCAGTAACAGCTAAATTGAAGTGCAAAAGAAATAACCAAACCCAATGGGCATGTATTTAAACACGTTTTCATCTTCCAGAACAAAAATATCCCAAGTTCATTCACATCCATCACCTCCGAGGCTGCCAAATCCAGCCCCAGAATTCTCTACAAGCCCATACACTGAGCAAAATTACATATTTTCAGGAAGAGAGGAGAAGTCTAAAAGCAAGTTCTTTAGTACAGACGCTTCCAAATTCAAGTTTCCAAGTGTCAAATTAAAGTCTGAGTAGGAAATAGGGGAGAAATCTTTCCTTCTTATAAAGTTATGACAGCTACACAGGATTCTCACTCTATAAAGTCAAAGGGAAGTGTCAATCTCAGCACTACACCTCTGAAAAGCTGAAAATAAGTTCCCCTCATCACAATTCTATAGCATCTTCGCTTTGTATTAAAGCTCTATACTCAACTAGCTAACTCAGGCATTTCTACATCAACAGAAGACCACACTGTTTAAAACATTTCCCCCAAAAACCACAGGCTGACAGGAAGGTGTGGGGGAACACAGCATTTGGCACCTTAAGCAAACTATCTGCCTATCCCCCCGCCTCTGCCCCTTAATCTTGTTACCAGCTCCTTGCTCCCCACTTCCTATTGCTTCAATCCCCACAATGAATGCAGGTACTTACCACGCTGCTGACCTGCATCTCTTTTCCAGACAGAATAACCTGCTCTCCCAGACAATTTTATAACACAGCTAAAGTGTTTAAAACTTCGTAATACCCTCAAAAAAACCCCAAACTAGTTCAACCCAGAAAACCCATCTCAGAAGCAGCCCACGAAACCTTACGTGAAAGCTATCCATAGACTATGTCCTCAGCTAGCTGACAGCTCTCTGCAATCTGCAATCATAAACTAGTGCTGAGCCTACTTCTGCCAGAAAATTATACTACAGCTTGTTTTACATTGATCCATCTCCTCAGAGGGCAGCCACCTCCTTTATTCCCAACTGTCAGGCTCCTTTTCCTTGTCTGCACTCAGATGGTATTTAGTTTTGACCACTGCCCATCACTGCACCCTTTCCTACTAATGCACAAGGTATTTTTTGCCCTGCATTTGTGGAAAAATGCAAATCCACAAGTGACAAGGCAACTGTTAATGACTTGTATAGAATTGTCCCTCTTCCCCCACTTTCCTTCAATTAAAAAACCCACACTGTATCAAAAAGCAAAGTCCTCTACTTATCATAGCAGCTGCTCAACCTGACAGGTTACCTTAGAAAAATTTATGATTTCAGAGGACAAAACCAGTTTATTTCATGTACAGACTGTATCTACGCAGATTTTTCCACTGACACCTTCTCCAGTGTTCACCAAAAGGGGAATTCACCCTCCACGTCATACCTGAATCATAAAGTCATTTTCTTCTTTTACTTCACAAACACAGCGAACAATCTCAGAATCACTTTCTTCAACTTCTTCATCAGGATTCGTGGTGACATCAACATCCTGACTGCAGTCATCATCGCTCCACAGCAAGCTATCCAGGGATGACTCACTCAGGGTGTCATCCTCTGGACAAAAAAAGAAGTTAGATAAAATCCCAAGTAATTACAAAAAGGTCAAGTAAGAGTCACGATTTCACCCTGAGTATACAGACATACATTTCTAAAAGCACCAGTTCACCATCTAATTTAAGGAACATTGCAATGTTACTACATTATATGATGAACTGTAATACTGAAGTTACTATTATATATAATAAAGTTTTATATTCTCATTTATAGTTCCTTCAAAATATTCCAACTTAACAGCTTCTGTCACTAAAATTGTACTCTCAACACACAGTGCCTCAAACCAAAGACACAAAGTCTCTTAAGACGAGTAAGTGTAATAAAATCCCATTTATAAATAAAACCCCATTTATAAATTAAAACAGGATTCACACTAATTCCCGTAATTTGTTAGAATTGTGACTTCATACTCTAAAGTGTAGAGCTCCCAAAAAGAGATAAGGGGGTTCTGTGTTATGAACCATTCAATCTCACAAAGTAATGACTCCATTACAGAAACATTCAGAGTCCAAGACAGAATTTAATCCTGCTTCAGAAATGATTATGTTCGTTTAGTCTCCTGTTGAGGACACATTTATCAGTTCAGGGGCAGTGCAGGTATTCTTTAAGAATGCTCCCACAGTACTTAATGCTTTAAGTGGATTGAATAAAACTGCCAAGACAATCTTGTACTGAACAGCATGCTAAATTGAGATGCTCATCTCAGTAATACTAATGCAATGTATTCCTTGGGGGTAAAACAGGAGGGTCAGAGGGAGAAGACAAGGATTTTAATTATGTATAAAATACTCTAATGAGCTGGAGGAGAGTTGAAGGTAAAAATTTTAGTTGCTCTGAAGTAGACTCTGGTCTCTCACCTACGTTGGGTAGAACTATTTTGATCACTTAGGGCCTAGAACAGGACTGCAGAAATAGAAGAACCAGTCTGTGGTACAAACTCAATCTTTTGAAGAAACATCTCTTCTCAAATTTAAGGGGCTGAGAACCCAATGTATTAGTTAATTTCCAGGTTTTAAAGCTTTATTCCACTTCTGAGATAGGACACTATTTCCTGAAGTACTCTGGAAGCAACAGGTTAAGCACACCACACTTCCATTCTACACAAGTCATACTACTGCTTACACCGCATCTTGTTTATCTGGGCACTGCTTTTATTGTTAGTACAAGTTCTTCAGATGCAAAAAGCAGTAAGAGAATTGCAAATAGGATGAAATAAAACCATTTCCAGTACTTCTCACCTCTTCCAATGTCTATGAACTGATCAAAAGAATTCTGAGCAACTGACGGCCAGGCTACTAAACTGCAATACACACTATGGTCAATACACTCCATAAGCACAACTCATGAGACTTGCAGAACATGTTTTAAGACATTATCATCATCTGTGCTTCAGCAGTTTTTAATGTTTCCTCTGTTCCCTGTGTAATGGAATTAACTAAAGTCAAATTTTTACGTTTTGCCTAATTCCAAACAATAAAGAATTGGGTAAAAAAAATAAAATAAATAAAATGGTCACCAACAGCCTACCTCTACAATAAGGAATCAGTAAGGAACTTAAAGTTCCTGTACATAATCAAGCTGTCATACATTTCCCATTTCCTTCAAATTTGTGAGCTTTAATAACAGAAAGAACAAAATACTTGTTTTCCTTTTTTATTGTACCAGCTTATGACAGTAAATAGTAAATACTGAAAACTATGAAAGCTGGAACACAGCAGCCACATTTTTTATGAGCTCTGTTTAGGAAGTACTATGAAGACAATAATAAAGAGCTTATCATCATGAAGCTCAGGAAGTCATTATAACTATATATCACAGTGTATCTATACAACTATATGTAATCACATCCAGTGGTGTTTCAAACACAGCACACATACTGCATAAAACTTGCATAACCTCTGTTTTTAACTCTGAGTTATTACTTCATTGAAGCCTCTGGAAATATGAAATCTGACCACTGTTACTATAGAGTAAATAGGGTACTGCAAAAAGGTGCAAAATGAGTTCGACTCTGAAATAAGGGCAACAATCTTAAAGTTTCTGTGAAGGTAAAGACAAAGCAAAAAGCAGTAACATCAAGCTCTGGCAAATGAACTAACTGGGTTCAACTTCTTCAGGCAGGGGAAACACACAGTCCTGCGTAAGAATAGCCAAATGTACACCACGGGTACCAGCTTTTGTGGATATTGCTGCAGCTCATACATTTACTGGTAATAACAGACAGAACCAGCAAACCAGAGAGGAGAGTCAGCTTACCGTTTCTTTTTGATCTTCCTCTGTGCTGCCCAGACCCAGAGCAGTGTAGCACTGTGCTTGTATGGGCAGATGATTTATTTGAAGAAACAGATTTTGTGACAACTGATTTTTCAGGAGAAAGCTCCTGTGAAACATCCGTGTTTTCTTCGCTGCCAGAGTAGTCTGAAAAATGGTAACAAGTGGTATTATTAGAAATCTGGGGTCAAGAGAGGTTGACAGAAGAAAAACCAGCACCATGCATGGAGCAGGCATGTATAATTCACTGAGTGTTTCCACTGTTGAAAGATTTGGGAGCTTTCTAGAGGCAAGAAAGTCATTGTCTGAACCAGGAAAATCGTACACAGCTCAGCCATCCCTCACTGCTGATGTTCGTGAGAGAGGCTGAAAAGGCTGGCTAAACCTAACTATTCTTCAGGGTGAACATGCCTACAATGCTTTTGTGTTACAGGCACATCTACACAAGCACTGTTACCTGGACACCTCTCCCTCATATCCCACTATCATTCACATGGGTTACACACATCCCCTCATCTCACAGACTACAAAGGGAGCAGAAAGCATCTTTTATTCTCCTAGTATATCTACAGAACAGGATGCATGAATGCAAAGGAGAAGCCCAGACGAGGAACATGTGGAGAAAAGACCTAGAACAGTTTCTCTGTGAAGCATCCACTCATCGCATCCTGGATGTCTATACATCAAGGCTATGTGCAGTTATAAGCAGCACCCTGCAATCAGTTATCTGGAGAAAACCTTCAAAGTTCCTGGACTGAAGAACCACAAGGCAACATCAAAAAAAGGGGCAAACATCATCTTAAAACCCAAGAGTAGATGGACCAGCAACAGTGGGTACTATCTGAGCAAATTAATTGTGCATTCACAAATTATACTGTGTATATTATTGTTATATTTGAGGGCACCATGTAATCAGAACCTCACTGAAATATTTGTTTCAGTACAATCCTGAGTCAGTCTGCCTGTGGTTCCTTCTCCTGCTCTACTCTCTCATGACAGCTTGCCCTATTTCTTCACTGCAGCAAACAAAAATGTAATCTATATCTTCTTTCCCATCTCAGGAACTCCTCCATAAGGAGCTCTAGTTTAACAAATTATGCATGCCAGCTTGAAATGTGCTGCATTAATGATCCTAGACATCCATCAATGGCAGAGAAAGCTTCCATGCTTGATCTCTAAGCACTAGAGGAATCTTCCAGAATCAACTGCCATCTCCAGAAGTGAAGAATCCAATCACCAGTAACACCTGGGCTCAGATATGAACCTCAGAGTGCAATGCTTGCCCCGAGGAAAGCATTCCCAAGCCTCTGTAGATGAAATCAACAGTGAAGACATGTTCCTACTACAACCCTATTAAGACAGGTGGAACAGCATCCTATGAGACATGAGAGAGGGACACAGCATGAGTATAGACTTTAGATGAGGCTTTTACAGCAGCCCCAAAACTAACTTACATAACTGAGAACATCTGGTACACAGGGTATTTGGTAGCAAATTAAGGTGAACTGCACCCTCTGTACTTACGTACAACTTGCATACAGGTGCATTTGCTAATGAAAAGCCACGCTTAATGTTATTAATGCTGAATACCTATTTTAGAGTTAGATTTATTCTCTGTCATTACGTGCCCTACTGCAAGCTGTCATCCAGCACTAATGATGCTGCTCAACCAGGAAATAAATTATCTTGCATATCACAATATTAACTGCTTAATAATATTAGAACTAATAGATTACTAGTAGATAATATTAGAACTAAGAGCAGTCTTCTCTGCAATGCCCACTCTTACGAGCATGAAACTAAGTAACAGGCAGAACAATCCTACAGAAGAAAAAAGAGCTTTACCAGGCTTCATTCTCTTTCTCTTTTTTTTCTTTTTCTTTGACTTGGATCTTCCATAGTCTTTGGGTTTTCTTTCTTTGTTCTTCTCATGTTCTTTGACAGCTGAAATTAGACAACATTCCAACTTAATTTTTGAGATACATACACACTTACTCTACTTAATTATTTTCTTAAAAGACCTCCACGGTTTCTTTGGACAGTCAGAGCCAGTTCACTGCAAAAAAACAGTAAGAAAATTTATCTGTAAGAATTCCCAGCTCTCATAATTGGAATGGGCTGGTTTAAGTCCTAATTTGACTGTCCCATAAGAAAAGTACAACAGTGTGTGTGAGAATTCAGTTGTACACTAATGCCCATTTACTACTTACGTGTTTCAGAGACTATTAATAAAGAAATACGGGAGATTTGTTATAACTGTTTTCTAAATTATTATGGCTGAACATTTCAGCTGCATTGGGACTGAAGTCTGACAAGAACAACCCTCCAAACTCTGTTATGGTTCCTCAGTCAACTATTTAGTTTTCATTGAAAATGGAGGAACAACTGGTTCAGCTGGCTTTAACTGCAACCCTCTCATCATCTGTTCTTCATCCTACTTCTATGGGCATAAAAAAACCCCGTAATTTTTAAATGATTGAGCAATACGCTTCAATCAAGTCCATCCTCAAAGCATACTTCCGGAGCACTTGCCATGAAGCACAACCCTGCTGTGCGGTGATGAGCACAAACCCTTGCTTTCTATATCCTAGAATTTTTCACAGCTCCTGTCTTTCAGATTTAAGTTTCTGCAGCAGAATTTGTAGATACTTACATGGTTCCTTAAACGATCCTGACTCAGCAGAGACTATAGATGCAATCAAAAAATCTATTAGGGAAGGATGCTCTACATCTCGAAAGAGCTGTGCTCGCAGAGCGCTTAGCTGACTAAGCCACTCACCATCCCATTTAGAGACCTATTTCAATTTCTCATTATTGATACCAGAATAAGCACCTAACAACACTCTGTATTACAGGAAAGCTTCTCTTGCACAACACATTTAAGATCCCTAGATGGTCACTCATGAAGCAAACCAGCAATACCAGTGTATTATGTTAACCTCTTTCACACACACCAATATTTAACTCCCCAATTCACCATCTCAGGCTAAGAACTTCTAGTACAAACAGCTCACTGAGAAACTGGCAATCCCACTCGTGTTCTACCAGCTGGGGTGAGCGTGCAGGAGATGCGCAATGAGCGCCTCCTCGTGAGAGTCTTCAGCTCTGTATCTCCCCATCTTTAGTCCTTGAACATCTCCTGCTACTTTGCCACCTGCACTCCTCTTTGCTATGTCATTAGTGATGGCTGCTAAAGCTGTGCATTGCCAGCAGCCACTATCAACTGCTGGCACTGCTGGCAACCTGCCCTACCAATTACGTGTCTTTCAAAGGCAACATGACTGGCAGCACGAAAGAAAAGCTTCATCCCTCCCTCCATTACCATTTGGAGGGGAAAGAGGCTCACATTTAAGCCTCAGCACAGAACCTCCAACTTCTTTCTTTCCTTTGTCCTCATCTCCTAGTCCTCCTGTGGTCAGGATCCTCTGGGCACCATTTCCTGCTCCCTGCTCATAGGGATGCAAGTATATTCCGCCATTTTATTCTTCCAGAAGGGCACAGAGAGAACAACTGAAGTCAACATAGGCATGAAAATATTGCACCTTTTCATTTGGAAATTAAGATTTGCATGGTCAGAACATTTGATTTAAGATATCTGAGAGCAGAGTATGCTATTTCAGTCATAATCAACATATCTGTGATAAATATGACAAAAAATTGTCACTTTGTTCCACACTTTTCCCCCTTGAGCTTGCTAATATGTCTTAAAAATCTGGAAAAATCCAAGTATTTGCAAATTTCAGTGTATATCTGCCTTCTTAACTGCACAACACAGCTAATGCAGGTTTCCTTAAACAATCTATCTGCAAAGAATGAGTATTATAAAAGGGACCTTCCAAAAACTCTGCACTGAAGAAGCTGACTCAAATTGCTTCTTGCAAGCATTCTGAAGTCTAATGAATTCTCACTGAAAAAAGACCAGATAAGGAGGCTGGCCAGGTTAGGAGCATCCTCACAGTCTCATGTGATCAAAGAGAAAGGTGAACTGCCTTATATAATCCTAAAAATTCAACACAAAACAACTACATTTTAAAAAGGGATTTTTGGCAAAAACATAAAGAGACCTAAATCCTCTTGCCCTCCTTGAATGGCAGAGAGTAATGAGGACCAGGATGAGTACTCAGCCACATCCTTCACCAGCACTGTGAAAGTGTGTTTTCATCTCTACATGTCATCCTCTCAAGAAACATCCCACTGCATCAGCCCAGGGAGGAGACACTGATGGATCTCATTCAGACCTTCCTACAAGGGAAGGCAGCAAAGGATGCCCAAGAATAAAGAGAGGTGGTAAGTGCTGACCGACTCCTATGACCAACAGAACAATACAGCAACAGGCAAGCAGGCGATCTCAAGACTATCTTTGGAACAACAATTGCCTGTTACAGATAGAATAAGCCCAAGCAGAGATGTTTGTGTTTTCCTCATCACTGTGACTCACATTCTCACCACATATCTAAAGGAAAGTAGTGATGATGTAGTAAATCTGAAAGTATGCTGGAAAGTTTTCTATGTATTATTAATAAATAGACTTTTAAGTATACATTAATATAAATATATATAAATGAAAAGATATTACCTGTATATATGTACATGTATACCTACATACACCCCATCCCATTATGGCTGTTACCCACCTATACTATACTAGATTCCAGTACAAACAGGGTTTACTCTATCACTGAACAAAGTCTTGAAGCAAATTTCTTCAGAGATGTTTAGCAGCAGTAAGTTTTGACTACCAGAATTAGTCCAGTGCTATAAAAAAGCCAAAACTACAGAAGAAAAAACTGGATCACCCCCCCCACACCTTTTTTCTAATACATTTAAGTACCTCAACAAGTTCAGAATTACTCACAGTATTTAATGCTTTGGACAACGAAATGTTTAACAGAATTAAGACACATGTCAAACAAGCAAAAAATAAGCAAGGAACTTTCATGCCCTTAAATACTTTAGCACTTTTACATCTTAAAAATATTACACATTGAGTGGGAAGAATAAATCTCAATGCATATAGCAAGAAAACTTAATAGAATTCGCTACACAGATTCTTCATTTGAAACTACAACAAAGAAAGTGACAAAACACTGCTTACATTTTACTCTGTACATTCATTAAAAGTTAAACTCTGTAGAAGAAAGGACACAAAATACTTTCTATCAATATTATCAGATCCTTACAGTGTTTCAAACTTTTCCAAGACTTCCCCAAGTTTAACTTTCTCAGGTCAAACTAAAAAGCGTACCATTTCCAACTCTTTTTTCTTGAGGCTTCCGCAGTGATCTCACTATGTGGTTCTTGGTTTGTTCTCTAACAGAATGTCGGTGCCTATTTAATGCACTTACAGGAGTTGAAGTTCTTCTCTTTTCTACTTTGTCACCTCTATATTGGGTACTCCTTAGGGCTATGTGTAGAGGAGCATCTACAAAGAGAATAAAGACCAAGTCCAAGCTTTAAATACTTTCAAAATGCCAGTCTACTTCACCAGCAGTAGCTCTCCTAGTCCATGTGGAGTGTTTCTCACCAGACACACTGCTCAACTCACAATCCAAAGCTGATGTAAAGGCTAAAACTTGTACTGCTTTTGTTGGTTTGGAATTTTTTCCACAGAAAAAGAAACAGAGGATGCAAATGCATTCCACAAAGCTCTGCTCTTCCAGGAATACTGAAGCTTTGAAGAATGATTGAAAGAGAAACAGTTCAGGTTGGTAGAGATATGGGTCAGGCAATTTTATTATCAGTTTCTTTATGAGTAAAGGAGCCCTGTTGATTTAATTAGAGGAATCAAAGCCTGTTCTCAAAAGCATGCTTTGTAATGAGACATGTAGAAGTGGTATAAAGGTCGGCACATCTAAGAAGTGGCAGGTTTTAAATACATACCACTGAAACAAGCAGGAATTCAGACTCCCTACCTAAAATTCATAAAAATCACAAGATATAAACATGGCTTTATGTGAGATTCCATTTACTATATAAGTCAAGTCAAACAGTTCCTATTGCTTAACTACAGCTAGGAACTCCTACTGAAAGACTCCTGGACATGGAAAAAGAGAGATGAAGCTGATAAAAGCTAAAGCTGTGTGGCAGATAGGACAGATAGGCTAAACAAGACAAGCACACTGCCATTGTGGAGTGTGACATCAAGTATCTTGGTCTATGAGATCCAGCAGCCACGGTGACAGCTTGCTGACTTTCAGCAAGAACATCCAATTCTATCACCATAAGCTTCTCAGAAGTTCGGTGGATATGAAAGACAACTTCCTTCTTGACTGAAGACTTACGTGCCAGGTGGATTTTCACTCGGACACCTCTAATTAAATAATTCTGAGCAGCACCTGAAAATGACTGAAAACAGAAGGAAAAGAGTCCAAGAGAGCATACTTAGGAGAAAAAATGGTATCCAGTGCTCTGCCCTGGCCAACATTTCAAATTGAAGCTATAAGGCACACTTAAGATATGCCATTACAGAACTTTCAGAATCAAGTGGATCTCTTCAGGCAAAAGAAACTCCAAGATCCAGAAATCTAGAGGCCATCAGATGACTTTGCTCCTGGTCCTTTCACTCTGATGCTGCATTAGAACTCAGGGAAAAAAAAAAGCATAGGAGCTGTCCATAACTATTTCTGTAACTGACTTGTTACGTTCTGGTCATCTGCCACAGTGCTTTACAGCAGCCACAAGACAGAAATTAGACTGAACTCCAAATTCCCACGCAAGACTGTCTCAAAGGCACCTTTTATCGAGTCAGGCAACTCATGGTTGCCTTTCCCTAGGTTCTTATTTACGTCAAGAGCTGCAAGACTGTAGGAAGTAGTATGTTTTGTCCACAAGAACAAAACTAGAAGATACTCCTTGATAAGATACTGCAGTATGTGTGTGGCCTTCTATTTTCAACAGGACTAACTTCTCCTCTTGCAGGAATAAGCATAAAGAGGGGTTTTTGTTTGTTTTGTTTAAAATATGTGTCTACTTTTGTAGGACTTTTCGATAACAGAATTTGCTCATCTAGAAATTCCACAATTAGTGAACATCACTTCAGACAAACAAAATTTTTTCCCATGGTACATGGTAGCTGAAAAAATAGATTAAGATACTTCATAACACCAGAGTCCTAACAAGCTTTCTGAAATGCAAACTGTTTGCAGTAGTACAGGATGAGAAGTCATGTAAAGAAGCCTTTTTCAAGCTTTCCTGATTACCTACCATTCTGCATAGTTTCAAAACTATTTATAGAACATTACCTCAGGGAACCCAAAAATTACAACACAAAAATCTGTACAAACCAGACAACCTTCCCCTTCTCCCAACAGCTCAACTCAATTTCATGAATTAACATCTGTAGAACTCCACAGCCATCTTGAGCCCACCAGTCTTTCAAAAAGCACCTGGGCTTCTCATGGGCTGAGATCTATACAGGCAGACTCTTGATAGAACAAAACCATATTTTGTGTCCATCAGGGTTTTTCAGCCTTGCAAGACTGAATTTTAAGGAGATTTTTGCCAAGAATATGCCTTATCTTTTAAGACATTGCAGTTAAGAAGATAATTCAGCTTTCACAGGAAGCAGAAACTGAATTCCAAGTGCTGTGAATTAGGCAACATTCACCATCCACAGCTGTGAGATCATTTGCTGAGAATATCCACTGGTATTTTTAAGACTGAAAGACCACATATCATCTTGACTTACAGCTGAAGTATTTCACACAGCCATCCTCCACAAACTAAATGCAGTCTTCTCAAGATAAGCTACAAAGATCATCAGTAATTCTGCAGAACACAGCGGGTGTTAATACAGAGCTTCACCGACTCCAGTGAGACACCCTGTGTTTGTAGGTCATCCGTGCACATTCCACTGCCCAGCAGAGGCATCCCTCAGCCAATATTCAGAGGAAACAGGGAACCCCCCAAAGGATCACCCTGAAAACCACTAAGAGACATGCCAGAGGTTCACAAGTTAACAGCTATCAGCTGACAACTGGACATCTTAGATGTTTAAGTTGCCAAAGCAAGTTTGCCCACCTGCTTCTTATACCTGCACAGTTAGGATCTCATCAGTAACACAAGACTCCTTTATTCTTTACAAGTATTCCTGCCATTAGGACACTTACGCATGAACATGACATACTGTAACCAACTTTCAGCAGGCAGCACTTTTTATCAATGAGGTCATATTCAGAAATTTTAGCCTATTGAAAAAATCCATTTTGTTTTTAAGTATCTCTTAAGGACTCCTCAGTAAGGACGGATTTTCTACACTCTCTGAACTACAAATCACAGATCTGTTGCTTACTTTTCTTCCTCGTGGAAAGAACAGCAGAACCAAGGCTGGCAGCAACTTGCCAGACTGAGGCTGTTGTTAGATATCCACATACCAAAACCATAGCATTTTTAAAGTCACGGAACTAGCACTACTACGTGGTTACTAAGAGCACCAGCCAGCTCAGTGAAGATTTTGGTGGCATTTCCTTGCACACACGTACCAACTCCCCTACTTGTTCACAGCTGCTGGGGTCAGAATTTCCTGACAAATCATCAGTACCTATGAATTAGAAAGCCTCTCCAAGGTCTGATGTGAGGTGTGTCAGCTCTGCAAGCACTCAGTCATTGGTTAGGGCAGAAAGGGACCTAGTTCAACCCCCTGCCACGGGCAGGGACACCTTCCACTAGAGCAGGTTGCTCCAAGCCCCTGTGTCCAACCTGGCCTTGAACACTGCCAGGGATGGGGCAGCCACAGCTTCTCTGGGCGCCCTGTGCCAGCGCCTCAGCACCCTCACAGGGAGGAATTTCTGCCTAAGAGCTCATCTCAATCTCCCTTCTGTCAGTTTAAAGACATTCACCTTGTTCTGTCACTACCTGCCCTTGTATAAAGTTCCTCTCCAGCTTTCTTGTTGGCCCCTTTAGTTACTGGAAGACCGTTACAAGGTCTCCCCAGAGCCTTTTCTTCTCCAGGCTGAAGTTGACTTTCAGATTTCAGAAGAACTGTACATCCATCTTCTTTTCTACGCATTGATTTTAAGCACTACAAGAAAAAGGTTCTGCTACTGTTCTGAATTACATCATCCCCTAGAACTGCAGGAACAGTAAGTGTAATCACTTTAAATCCAGCCAGCAGTTCACCCCCACCATTTATTTATTTAATGTGTAGCAGAAACAGCAAGGAGCCCCACAACTCCAAAACAAAACTTATGAGATAAGGACTTAAGCATGATAAAGCTTCTAAATCAAGACTATCCCCAGGCTTATGGAATAAAAACACTCATCATTTCTAAAGTTCTACCTGTTAGAAACTGCCACCTTTCCTCAAGCATTACAATTTATCTAATATACTGAAGTATAAGAACAGGAAATTTGTACCAAAAGGTAAAATGTTTTAAATATATTCACTTTGAGCAGAAGAATTTTTGCTCACAAACACTGTAAAGATGTACCATACCAGATGATGTATTCAAAAGCCTCCACTCTCACTAGGCAATATATCTGAAAAGCCTTTTCAACAAGTGACATGTAAGTGTTCTGTAGACATGGAGAAAGCCTTGCTCAGCAGGCTGTCTTCCTATACATAGATGCCATTAAGAATAGAAGAGATGGTTCCAAAAATACAGGAGAACAGAACACAAAATGCAACAGCCTGAGCTCATAAACTCCATTAACTCTACTTCAGAATGTGCGGTACCCCCACAATAACATTCAGAGGAACTGAGAAGTTAATGGCATTCAGACATATGACTGATACATAAATACAGTACTTTTTCTTGATGAGGAAAACCTCATTGTAGTTCCACTAGCAGGCTTTGATAGTGAAGGGGACTTGAGAACTTTACAGTCCACCTTCCACTGTTCAACAGCCAGCACAACCCAAGGGCTATTTACAGGGAGATGCTATGAAGCACATCATCAAAACAATCCAGGTTAAACGCATCTATCCACAAGCAAGGAATGAAAGATGTGGGTGCTTAAATAAGGTTACAACTCAACACTATCAAGAATTACCTGCCAGTGCAGCCAAGATGATGACATCAAACCAGGGCGCACTTGGGGGAATGGATAAATGAAAGGCTCATCAGTTCATTCAAGACAATCACAGAACAACAACTTCTCAAACCAAAATAATAATGCAGTTACACAAAGCAGAACAGAAGTCTATGGAAAAGCACAACATGAAAGAAGCCCATTTGACCACTGTGCAGTTGTTAGCAGCCAGTCCTCAAAGCGGTCATCTCACATGTGTTTGTCAGAGCAGCCCTTCAGTTCCATCTATGCTGCATGCAAAGCATAATACACACCAAGCTGGCCCATCCTAAAGCATGTGAAGAACAGTCTTCCTCTACCTAGTCAAATTTAATGCCTTTGCCTTGCTGAAGTTACAGATGTAGCTGGGGTCTAGAAGTTTACATGTAGTAGTAGTGGGTTAAGTTATACTTATCTTGTTAGGAACAAGCAGTAGCACCTCAAATGAGAAAACATTTGCCGAACACATTAGGAAAAGCAGATATGAAGCAAAGCAAAGCAAATCTAGATATGTTCTGCTGTAGTGACCTGTAGCACAGTGAACTTGCAAGACTTTGAAATTCTTGAACAGAATATTAATGAAACATCAAAAGCAAAGACAAAACCCACCAGGGAACTGAGCAAAGAGAAAGCTGGATTTTATAAAACAGGCTCAATTAGAAGACAAGAGATGACAATTTTTATGGACCTGCAGTACAAAGACAAGTCAGTCCACAAGAACAAAGTCTGGATAGGTTATCAACACCACCCTGAAGCTCTAGACCTGGACTGCCACTCTGATGTTATACAAGACACCAGGAAGAAAGCACTTCAGAGAATGAGATGGTGAAACAAGTTAGCATGATTCTGAACACTGCAAAGCAGGTAGATCTTAAGCACTGATTTTTTCCCTAACAAGTTTTTATCCATTTCCACTACCCATGAGCTGTGTGAGGATCTTTTGCAAGTACAGCTGTCGCAATTACATTTGTTTAATACTAGGACTTTCTTCCCCCACAGGTCCAGCAATGAGAATGGTAAATACTGCAGAAACTGGTATTGGATTTCTAGTCAAGTATATTCTTCAAGTCAGACCATGAAATGTGAAGACTAAGTAAGAATAGGAGAGAACTGGAGTTACTCAGACCATTTCCTTAATAACAGAAAAGGACAAAACACTTTGAACAGTGTATTTAGATACGCGTCAAGCCGAGGGGGGATGGTGTTAAAGTCAGGGAATTCTAGTTGTGAAAAAAAAAAAAAAGAACAGGGGTTTAATACTCAAGTGAGTTGTTACAAAGAAATAAGAGAAACTGCATAGTTGGTTCATTATAGAACATAAGCTGTATTTCTAGATGAGGGAACGTCTTCAGCTTTATCTACTCTAAACCACATTTTTAGGTATTATGCTGCTTCTCCACAAAGATGCTAAGATGGAGCCCTAAAGAGACTCCTTCAGCCCCAAATTTCTGCTCTTTCCTGCTTTCCTGCCTGCTGCTGCTGTTCAAAAAAAGGAAGAGATCAGCAACATACTTACACAATGACCCAGCCGTGGTCCGTCCTCTTTTTGACCTTTCTTGATTAGCTTTTTCAGAAGCCAAAGAAGCTCTGGTTTGAATATTTCTTTTTACAGGGTTCTGCTGTGATTCTGCAGCCTTCTCCACTCCATGAAAGTATTTCATGTGATAATGCAATAACTTGGCTTTGCGGAAGGATTTTGAACAGTCCAAGAACTTGCATCTAAACTTGTGATCTTGATCAATAGTTGCAGCTTTTTTTGATGCAAGAAAATCTGCTCTCCTACAAGGTTTTGTTACTGTAAGAACAAAACAGATAAATTCCCCCATGCATTTGCTATATTTATCAAATGGTTTCCTAAACTTAAAACAACAACAACAAAAAAAAAGTTAAGAAATGGGCATGCATTAAAACATGTTAGCCACAAAAAGCTAAAAATAAAGTTTTAATGCTGTATCTGCCTTTAAGCTCAATAGCTTTGAAGGGTAAACTCTGCCCTACTGTGCTCTTAAAAATTGTTTGTTAGAACAGCAGTGTTTTTATCAATGAGTTACTGTAAGAAAATGACATTTTGCTGCCATGAGTCCCTTGCCCAACTGCTAGTGTCACTGTATACAGTGCTAACACAGCTATGGGACTGAATTACACAGAGATTGTGTGTTTAGTCAGAATGCTGAAGGTTATGTCCTATCAAGCATTTATTTAATTGTTTTAACTGTTCACATCTTTGGTGAAAGCACTTTCCAAGGAAAATAGTTCGGCTTCTTTGCTCACAAGTATTTTGCTACTTGCTTTCTGGATGCCTTGTCCTAGCACCGAAGTCTGGTTACTTCCACGAACAAGGGAAGCAGTATGTCAGAACTGCAATTCTCATGTAAAATTGAAGTTTATTTCAATTTTCAAGCAGCAATTGAAGACTGAAACTAAGGAATAGGAAAATTACTTGCATCTGTTACAAATGTCCCTTACGAAACTAAAGTTTCTCAAAAAAAGCACATGGAAGAACACTTTCAGGTGTCTGGTTTACAGAACATTGCTGTGCAACCCAGGCTGATACCTAACCTTGGCCTGGTAAATTCTTACTTCTCTTCCAGCATTTCAGAAACTTTTTATTCATGTTGTTGCTATGAAACACTTTGAACTAAGAGTGCATCAGATTACTGTCACCAGTATCTGTACCTAATACAACAGAGGAGAGGTAGCCATTTGGAAACACAAAAATATACAGAGATCCAGGCAATCATCCATCACTAATACACTCACAGCATCAGAAAACCCCTCACCAACTACAGACAATGGAAAGGAGGTGTCATTTTTTTACGAAACAGCTTTCAAGTATAATTTTTCCATTTGTTTTGCCAGTACTCAAATATTATTTCCATATTGACAAATATTTTCAAACTTGGAGGATTGTTTAAAGCTGAGACTCAGACTGAGCAACACTGATGCAAAACTGAAGGTATGCAGCACATGAATTAAGACATTCTATCTATCAGAAGCATGTGCAAAGAAGGAACACAAAAGAACCCAGAAACATTACAAACAAGAATAAGTGAAGAGTAAGACTTTCCA
>NW_009921391.1:14799-24280 GCF_000696875.1 Nestor notabilis | reverse complement strand
AGGAATGCATTGAATGGGAGTGCTAAAGGTAACGTCAACACGATCTTGGTGTAAGAACACAGCACAGCTTGTTCAGAAGTTTTCAGCATGTGGCAACACAAATGGTGTTACTGAGCTGCATACTTAAAAAGGTTACATCACAGGTAAGAAAAGCATCGTAGACAGCTGCATCTGAAGCACACTCAGCTTTTAAACACTGTGTTATGACAAAGAAACAAAATTTGAAGTCATTCATAGAGAAAAAACAAGTAATGGTACTATGGAGGCTGATGTACAGGGAAAGATTAAGAAGCCGTATGCACAGACTGGTTAAAAAAGAATAATCAGTTAATTCTGAGAAGAAAATAGTAAAAATGAAGACACTGCTCTTGGGTGTTTCACAAAGATAACAACAAGGTGAAAGACATTTTGGCATAGCCATATTAAGAACATGCTGACAGGGATGCTGCCTCAAGCAATTATGGTAAAAAGACTGCAACAAAGCCAGACAATAGGATCACATTTGCTGAAAGACAAAGTTTGCCAATACCAAAACTGTAACGTATCATATACCATCAAAAGCTGCATTTATAAAGAATGAAAGTGTGTTTCAGGAATGGTCAGTGAAACGGTCCAGGGGTTTAGTGATGGCAATTACGGAAGGTTCTCCTGCCAGTAAAGCTAAAAACCAGCATTCAGGACAGTGAGAGAGAACTTGTTTCCATTTAATAACTAACATGAAGATTGGAAAACTTCACTGGAGCAGAAGTAGGTAATGGGGTCCGAAGACCATTTAGCCAAAAAAATATTACAATGACAACAAAAACCATTATAGCACCACACAACTATTGTGAGACCCTGTATCCAAGCTCAGAACACATCCCCACCATTGAGATGGACAAATTCTGGAGAAGATACAGGGAATGGCTTCTAACTGATGAGCTACAAGGTGGAAGAAGAGCACGAGATCACTTTAGCAGAAGTTTAGAAACAGAGGTACCAAGACATGGGGTAGGGGAAGCAAAGCAGCCAAAAGCTTACTGCAACATACAAAGGCATCTATTCAGAGTAACAAAACCAGACAATCCCAGAGTCTGAAACAAAGCTTTAGTTATTACCATCACCACACATTTGGGGGCATCTTCCTCCTTTACAAGTAGCACAACAGAACTGCCTGCTGCCAGGGCACAGCAAGAAGCTCCAAGGAGAGGCTCTGAAGAGCCTGTGCTCCCAGCCAATGCTCTGAGGCCAACTCAATACAACAACATCTAAAGGGGGGAACTTCCACCCCTGCACATGCACACAATTTTTGTTCATAACACATGGTACTAAAACTGGTTTCTATGGAGAGAAAATTTTGCTATATTAGCTTCAGATTTTCAGTCACTTCCCTTTCCAGAGGAGCTTGGTGGGTGTTTTCTCTGAGTACAAAGTTAATGACAGACCTACCACCTCTTCCTTCTTCCATGTTTATAACCAAAATGAAAACTCCTCACTTGGCAATTAGCCATTATAATATTAAGCAGAGAGTCTCAAGGTGAAATAAGTGTCAAAGGAAAAAAAACCCTCTCTCTTCTGCGTTCAAATCAGCAGCCTCTCACTGCTCATCGTGCTGTATTACCAAAGTTTGAGCTATGACCACATTCAGCAGTAAGTTTCCAGTAAAATGTCACCGTGTGAAGCTTCCGAGAGACCTCTCCCCACCTGACAAGCTCACCTAAAGTTAGAAAATAGATGCCCCTGCAGGAGGCATTTTTAATGGTATTTGATCACTAACCCCACAGCTTTGTGATTACACATGTTATGGTACCAAGTAGAGTCATCTTTATTTTTCAGACTATTCCATGATGACTTCTGGATTATTTTACAAAGGCAATGGCAACAGATGCTTTCTTAATACTACATTAACCATTTAAAAGAACATCTGTGATCATTAACACAGTGTGTTCTTTCAAAAAACCAAGATTTACCATTCCCCAAATTCTCAGACCTTATCAAAGCTGTGGTTTGTCAATCTGCAGTTCAATGAGTACCTTCAAAAGCTTATACAAAGGTAAGTATCATCTTAAAAATGCTACACTTCAAGCTGACTATTTGCTGGAATTTACAAAATAAAAGGCTAAATGCTTGTCAACCAGAAAAACCTTGCTTAAGAAATGTAGTAAGTTTTTCATGAAAGGTCACTGAAGTTAAAAAGTTTTATATCATGCTGTTTTTCTACATAAAGCATATCCAAAAGGTGACTATCCACTGCAGCAGAAAGCTTTGCCATACCTTTCCTTCTACTAAATAGCTTGTCAGAGGCTGAAAAGTGAGTATTTTCAGACACACTTAAATATTCTTTCCATTTTCAGAACTGCTACACCTGCTGTATCTCTTAGAAGAGCTGTGTCTAAGGTGTAAGTCCTGCACACCTCAAAGCAGTTCAGTTCACTGTACCCGTTTGGAGTCAGACCTATACCTGCACACCTCACATGCCTACGGCCTGAGTCACAACAGCCACCACTTCTGCTTGCCTGAAGCACAAGATTCCAACAGGGTCAAGAATCATGTACTCAAAGCTAACACAGAGAGTAATGGCATTTCCTTGCTACTGGGAGAGATTAACATTCTGTTCAGTCATAACCACCCAACAGCGGTTTTGCCTTCATGAGCCAAAACAAGCTACAGCCCATCAGTTAAAAAAGTGAAACCCAGAAGTACTTTACGGACTGACAAGGACACAGCTGCCTGACTAGCAAAAAGATACTGCAGCCACCCTGCATCTTCTGAGTTCACTGCCAGAACATAGGGCAGGAAAGGCATGGCCCCAACACCCACCAACTGAAAAGGCTCTGGATATACCATAGTTAGAATACAGGAGGATATTTCATCAGCCTGCTTAGGAAGGAAAGCAAGATCAAAATAGCTCCAAGTTGTAAATATTAGAAGACCATTCCACCCAACCTAAGCAAAGGAGACGAGGCAAATTCCCTCCTGCACAGAAGGTACACATCAATGGCAAAGAGAGAGGGTGTTTTATTTGTACAATTACACAAGAGTGGGTGAAAGCACGTGCAAGCAGGAGGGCAAATCTGGAATAACCGAACAACATGATGACAGCCAGCACATACAGATTAGCAATGCTGAGCAACTGTAAACCCCTCTAAATGTGCTGCTTCGCTTAAAATTAAGCTTCTTTGATAAAGCATAAACCAGGGACACTGTAGTTCAGGTTTCCCCAGTTAGCTGCAGATACAAGTGTTTTAAGTTACAAAAAATAATCACAGGACAGCACTATGTTTTGGCATAGTTACTATCTGTATAGGAAATTTTAATTTGAAAAAGGTAAGTACACACCCCAGCTAAGAGAAAATATAATAAATACATTATTGAGACAGACACTGCAATGTTTGAACTGTTCCATAAATTTGCACTAAAACCTCTGAATAGTCTAGGGCTTAAGTATAACAGAAGCCAAAGCATAAGGATATAGAAATGCACAATCAGGATTACCAAACATCAATGGTTCCACATACGTGCAGCACAGAAATGACAGAAGAACCTGCTCTTTTAAGATGTTAGTCCAACTTAATCCAGAATGACAAACATTAAATTATAACCTGAAAACAAGCATTTGTTAATTTCATCATTCACATGCTAAAAATATTCCACCCAGTCATTTAAAAATTATGATTTCTACTTTTTGAAAGATTGCTGTCAATCTCCAGAGCGTCAGATCAAAACCGAGTCTACAGGGAAGAAAAATATGCATTTTTCCCCATGGTTAACATTGCAATTACACAATTTTTGTTAGTGACACTTGTACAAGCACAAAACACCTGGCGGCTGTTGCCTTAAGAAATGCATCAATATTAAATATGAAATCAAAATTTGAACCTGGAGCAGCAGAAGGTTCTTGAGTTTTGACAGTTACAGACGAAGACGCAGTGTCTTCAACCTTCTCTTCCTGTAAACTGGCATCTGTGCTGGGTGCTGTGCTGTGTGATGTGTTTCCAGGAGATTCTTGTTCACTGAAACTTTGGTCAGATTCAACAGGAATTTCTAACGGGACTAGAAGGAAGAAAAACATTTCATTGAGTTAAATACACACAAAGGCATACTCCAGAACACTGATGTATGTGTTCATCACATTACAGTGGAGACAAACAGCCATCCACATTCCCATGCTTGCTGTTGTATTAACACAAAGTAAGTTTTTAACAACACAGCTACTTGTAGCAACCCTCTAAATTTACAGCTCCTTAGAAACACACAACCTAACTCTTTATGGCCCAAAACGGGACAGGTCTCCTTAAACCACCATCAGAGCTCCCCCTGAATGGGAAAGGCAGTGAAGCAGCGGGCAGAAAAAGGGAGCGTTATCTCCACCCAGTCTAAGAAGTTGAATCCTGTTTGAAGTTGAACAGGAGGATTAAACTGTAAATTTAGCATTTCGTTACTGCTTCAACCTCAAAGTGTGAAAACTTTGTAACTACCTCATTTTCACAAGCATAACCTGCATCCTTAGAAAAAAAAACAAACCAAAACCCACCACCACAAAATAAACTACCACACTTCCTTCAAGTTGTTTTACAGCCCATGGAGCTCTCCTTTTGCAAGGCCAGTTATCCCTCTACTGGAAAAGCTCCCACCATGCAAGGGGAATACTAGGGTTACTGATGGGAGAGGGAATCAAAAGCAAAAAGGCAATCAATGGCAGTAGAAAAAGATATAAACTTTCCTTGAGTTTTCTCTGCACTGCTGATTAAACCAGGTTTTAGTTGCAGATAAAGAGCCTGCAGTATATGCAAGTGAAAATATCATGCTTGCAACAACTAGATGACTGCCACCAGAGTGTACCAGGAAGCTGCTTACCCTTCTCAGACTCCTTTTGGTCAGATACTGCATCTTTCCAAGGCTCAATTTCTGTTGAAGTTGTGACATGATCTGTGTTTAAAATCTCATGGCTAATACTAGACGAGAGTCTTGAAGATCGTCTCCTGATCTGGTCTTTTTCAGGGTTATCTGAAGTGTTCTTCAATTTATCCTGGGCTGCAACAGACAAATTTAATGGTACCCTGCAGTTGCAGGATTATAAATAGCTCACAAGCAAACTCTAAAGATCTCCTCTCCCAGCAGCAGTTTGAAAGTGTGTTTAAGGACTGAGGATAATAGCAAAAGCTGAACAGCCCTGGTGATCAGACCTCTCTGTAAAAGCTACAATCATATTAACAGTTATGTTACAGGTCCCTCAACTTTTCTTTTAGAAACAGATTTGAAGTAAGAATACAGATCAGTATCTTACTGGTAAAACACTGCTTTAAACAGCAACTGTCCCACTGATGTAAGCAATACCAGAAGTTAGATGGGACAATTCAGACAAAAAACAACTTTGACTCTGCACACTGAAGTTTTAACATACGTGGTCCTAAGGAAGGGAAAGACAGCTTTCTTCAGATCTTTACCACTAATATAATTGTCTTTCCTCATCAACACACTCAAGTTCAACATCACTACACAGAATACCAAGATAAAGTAAAAGCTCTTAGACTGCACTGACATGAAAATTTACTTGCCATTAAAGTTTCTTTGCTAAGCAGTGTGGTAAATCCTTCATCTAGTAATTAAAGTTTCTACAATAGAAAAGGGCTTTTGTAATCTTCTATGTATTGCAATATAATTGCTGCCTCCCCTTCTGCATCAAGATTAACAGTTTGTGGCTCCTTTATACAAACCCAGCTTCCAATGAAAGAAGAACAGGTGATGCATTTCAGCCATTTCATGTATCACAGTTCAAGGTTAATACCACAGACTTTTTTACCCCCTCCACTTAAGCTTCAAGAACTTGTATGTACAAAGACTGTGAGAGTTGAATACTAAAAAATACTTACACAGGTTTTTATCAATCCTGGGACGCTTTGATGGAACTTCACCTCCTTTAGGTATTTTCCGACGTCTTAACTCCAAAGTTATGGGCTGCAGCGTCTGAGAACTTTGCTCTATGTATTTAGATAGAGAACAAAGGTTGACTGGATATGAAGCTGTGAACCTGTAAAACAAATTCCCAAGCCTCCCAGCTTACAATACTGGACTTGCATAAAGAGTTTCACCTGGCTTTCCAAAGTCTACATATCAGCATTTAATCCTACTGAGACATGAAGAGAACATCATTTACCTAATCTCAGACCAAACCACTGAAGCTCCAAACCTGCCTGACAAGGATGCTCTCAGTTGTCCTAACCAAGCCTGAACAAAGATGAGTTTAAACCTTTTTAAAAGTTTCTTGAGACCTAGGCTGTGAAAGAGCAAGATACTTGTTGCTCCTTTAGGTAAGTTTACAATGGTTCTGATACATGGCCTTTACATTTACGTACCCGTTGGAGGAGTTACCGGCGGTCTACCACGTTTTCGTTTAGTTTCTTTCACATTTTCTTGCGGACTCTTTACATTGTCATTCTCAGGCTTCTTCTCAATTTGGGTATCTATTGAATATTCCATATCATTCTCTGATATATTCTCTTTATCTTCTTTTCCATTCTTAGATATATTCTTCTCTGAAACCTTGCCTTTTTCCGAAATGCCTATCAATTTTCCTTCTTTATCAGGTTGCTTAACTCTTTTCTCAGTCTTTAATGTCTTTTCATCCTTGTCTTTCTTTGCATTACCTGTTGCTTTCCTCTGTTCTTTAAATTTCTCCTGCTTTTCAGGAGATGATGGAATTTCATTACCTCTTTCCTTAGGCTTAGCATTACCCACAATATTCTAGAATAAAGAGAACAACATATGAAAATTAACTTACTGCAATCTCAGAGTCCTCCCTCACCTCTGTATTTAGCAGACT
The DNA here is from genome assembly GCF_000696875.1 of Nestor notabilis. Taxonomy (NCBI): domain Eukaryota; kingdom Metazoa; phylum Chordata; class Aves; order Psittaciformes; family Psittacidae; genus Nestor; species Nestor notabilis. The sequence goes on along the minus strand of NW_009921391.1, from coordinate 17,478 downwards.
TGCATCCTTGTCCAATTTTTCACAGGACAAAAGCATATACTCTATTGTAACCCACAGATTAAAACTTAGAAGCACTTGAACTGTTCGAGGACCCATGCAGCTTCAACAGGACACTGCAGCAGATTCACTCTTTTCACAACTCAATGGCAAAGAGATGTGCTGTTTCTTTGTTGTCATGTGCATTACGTTTCATCAGCTGTGCTGCTCATAGAACCATCCAATCTGAACTGGGTATGTGGTACTGGAACACACATGAACCATCTTACCCAAACTGTTCTCAAGAAACTGAACCATAAATACAGTATGTCTGAATTGCCTCTTGATAACTCCTGATCTCTTAAAAGCTGTGTGTCCTTGCCTAAGTACATTCACAGTGCAGGTCATCAGCATTTACCATGACTGTTCAATATAGCATGTTACACCCTCTGTGTAGGAACAGAGCAACACTGACATTAGACAACCAGCTTACACTGCTGCCTTCAGAATTGGGTGGTTTGGGGCTCTCTCCTAGTGATGAACAGGAACAAGACACTTTCCCTCCACTGCCAGCATGCTGCTACATTTGTACTGCACCTGAATCCACACCTTAAGTAACTTACACTCACCAGGGAATCTGGAGCTCTCCAGTGGCTCAAGTATTTTTAAACTTTACTTCTGATTGTGTAAACAGAGCTCACTAGGAGATTCTCCCTTTATGTTTTTATGCTCAAGAAGAGAACGAAATGTTCTAATATAACTTATCTCTTGGGTTAAGAGAAATCTTCCCAGCCAGTCGTTAAATGAAGATGACATACTCCTTTCAAAACCTACCCAAAGCTATGCAGAAACATGAAACTCCCTAAAGGAAAGAGGAGAGACAAAATATTTTGTCTTTCTTATGCAGAATATTTCTTAAGATTGTTCAACTTCATATAGTTATGGTTAAATATGGTAGAATTATTTCTCATGGCAATGAAGATTCTTGAGATAGCTCTTAGGAGTATTAGACAACCCTCAACCAGGCACAGTATTCAATTCAGAATACTCTAGTAGCAAACACACAATACTTACCTGATCTTTGGAAAAAGCTTTGACATGAATGTTTTTGACAGTCTGAACTACACCATCATAAAATTTCACAGTGTATGTACCTAAAATTTGAAAATAAAGCATAAGAGCTTGAAGATCAGAAGTTATTTAACAGAGCATTTGCTAACAGCTCCAATATTCTAGCTCTAGATAAAAGCTGCCTTATCTGTGTTGATAGAAACTTCAACAGCAGAGGTCTTATTACAGGCCAGGTAAGGGCAAAACAGTGCCATTACCAAAAATAATTCTGGTAAGCATGAAGGTGCTTACTTAGTACTAAACTTAGTGTTGCTCCTTAGATATACTTGCCTCACAAAACCCCAAAGTTTTGGGGGAATACTCCAACAGATAATTACACAGACTTTTTCTCCTTAATCTTGTAACATACAATGTAAAGAAAGCGCAGCACAAGAACAAGTCCTTCATGATTCCTTACTGATATTAAAAAAGAAGGATGAGAAGCACGACTGTGTTGTTTTTTCTGTTTGTAAAGGAGTTTTGCAGCTCTGACATCAGTTTTACTGCAGTTGCATGTATCTCTTGATAATAAACTCCAGAAGAAACAGCTTTTCCCAAATATATATTTAAAGCAATTACTGACCCAGCAGAAAGTTCCTTTATGTCATGAAAAGAACGAGAGGTTAGGTTAAAAAAACTTGATGGCAGACTCAAAAACACAATTGAAAATAAAGCTTTTCACAGTAGTTTTCTGTCTGCTGTACTATCTCTTCACCTTCACAAAAGGTTAGAATACAATGAGAAATGCATTACTAACAAGCACGACAAAACAAAAAGTGACTCCTTACCATCTTTGTTAACAGAAGTAACTTTGGCTGGATAGAAGCGACAATCAGACCAGCATGCCAACACCTGATCATTTATATGAAATCCCTACAAGACAGAAGTGTTTTCATCTTAGAATTACTGAATCATACAACTTCATTATAACATTAATTTTCCAATATTTAGAATAAATCACAAAGCTTATACAGGAGGCAACACAGCAACAGTGAAGCATTTTAATGGTCATAATTCATACAACTGCACATTAAACTGTTACACACTTAGATGTCCTCTATTTTCTACTTACTGCACAACCTTCTTCCTCCTGTAATCCTTCTTTTCTTAACTGTATTTTCTCTAAGGGACGCAAATAAGGACTGTCCCAACAAAACCATTCATCGTATCTATGGTTCCAGCGTTTGAAATGGATAAGCACTTTTCCCTCTTCATAATCAATTTCTTCAATGTGAGCTGGATACCTGGTCAAAAAGGTAGATTAAAATATTTCAATTAAGAATAAGGCAAGTGGCCTCAGACACTTAACTACAGCACAAAACATTATACACATGGAGCCTTCTGCATGATCAAAAGCAAAACATCTGAAGCTCTGCTTCAGCACATGTGATGGGGAGCAGAGTAACTACACTTAACCTTTAGTTTCTACAATCTCATTTGACGTATAACTTGTATAAGCAATAAAGACACTACAAAATTAAGTTCAGCACACAACAAACCCCAAAGTGAAGAGCCAAGGCAAACATTGGCTGCGGGAAGAGGAGACAACCGAGTTCTCAGTCTGGGATGGAAAAAATGTAACTAGAGATCAGG
>NW_009921391.1:0-14768 GCF_000696875.1 Nestor notabilis | reverse complement strand
CCCTACACCTAGAAATTTCACATATTAGAAAAAATGATAGCTCCAGCTCCCTCTTACCAAGAATAACACCTGGAATACACTCACTTCTCTGAGACATCCATCAACAGGAATCATGAATCATCTTCCCAGTGTAACTGCAAAAGCCCAGCAGGCACACTAAAGCTCATTTAAGTTCTATATTCTCAAAGTTAAACTTCATCTGCAAAGTCCTGGGAATTTTAAATAAAAATGTCTCAGTATTTGACAAGTACAGGAATCTGAGATGCTTTAAATCAAGTTGTTTCTAATCAGGAAGACCTTAAAAACTCTGCATTTCTTTAATTGCATTGGTAATTTCTTAACTTCAGCAAGTATTTTAGAATCACAGCAGATTTCACTAGCCCAACTGGAGATAACATCCCAAGCATTGATATTTCCGCCTCTGCAATAATAGTGCCAGGAGGAAATCTTCACTTGTCGGTGTTTTCAGTTATTTGTGGAGGAAAGGCAATGCCCCCCTGAGTTCTTGAACAAAGGGCTGAAGAAAAAACCAAACCCAAACAAATTCACGAGTATTCTTTACCTGGTAATTCACACTTAAAAGGATGGAACAAGTGGTAGGAGAAAGAAATGGCATTTCTACAGGCTCAAGCCTGAAGCTAAAGATAAAACCCAGACATGTCAGAATTAAGACTTAAAGGCGACAGAGACTATCATTCTACAACCCTCCAAGGATGAAAAGCCACCTACAACTGAAATGCTTCAGGTAATCTGACATGTCCACTCAGGACCCGTCCAAGAAGACCTACGAACAGGCCACACCAGAGACTTGCTCTGCAACCACAGACTGAGGCCCGGCCTAACACTCGCTGCCACACGCCTCATGCTATGCCTTTAGTTCATCCCAATATAGTATCAAAACACGTGCAGCAAAGGCTGTGGAGGAGAGGGAAGACAAATGGGAGATTCTTAGGGCAGGGACATCTCTAACTGGTTATCAGCTTCCTAGGAATGAAGTAAATTCCTTTGTGTGACAGTCAACACATTTCATATTTAGGTAACCCCAGGGACCACCCTGCACAGGTTCACAACGGAAAACAGTCACAGTCTTTCTATATATAACAGCATTGTTCTATTATAGTGTATTCTTAGATATAACTGCCTATCACTAAGTAGAGGTAATGAACAAAAATCAGTACCCAGTTCAGCACAACGTCCTGCATGAACAACTAAACCCAGGGGACTGACAATCTAAACCTTAACAGGGTAGCACAACACTCCAACATACTAATCTTCTTCTCAATACTCAAGAGCCTCAACCAGAATCAGAAGTCTCTTCACATCCATTTTAGTCACAGAGTGAACTTGAGGAGGTGTCATTACAAGAAGGTAACACAAGAAGTGTCATCATCTACTGCAGGCATCCAGTGCAGTCATCCTCTTTTCAGTACAAGAGGATGTCTGCAGTTAGTCAGCACTGAGGAGTTCAAACAATCCAATGCAAAATCCAACCCAATTCAACCAGGACAGCATGTGCATGTGCATCATCACAGTTAGCCTCTCTGGGATCTCTCTATTTAGGACTGCACCACTAGAGCAGTCTCACCTCTCCATCCTCTGAACTCCAGCACTACATACCAAGCAACAGACCTTTCAGCATGCACAGAGGCACTACTTTGTGGCCAGAGATCTCCTCCTTTATCACCCCGAGGTCAACAGACACCATCACAAGTCTTTCATGACAGCTTTGATGCATCAACCAAGCCCTAACAACTAAGCCAAGCACCAAAAGTACTCTGTGTACTCAGTGGAGTTTGAGTCTAGGAGGTGACAAACAACTGCACAAGGAATTGAAGTGCACTTCCAGAACATTGTGATTCCAGAGCAAACACAAAGCAGTAAGAGCTCTGAAGATACAAAATTCACTTAGCACTTTGGCAAGAAGCAGACTCTGCATTGACCACTCTGCTGGCATACACATTTCTTTTTCCTCTTCAATAGGGTTGGCATCACAACCAAACACCCTAAAAGTCTTGAGCTAGCATTTCAGGGTGCAAGCCACTGCTATGAAAGGCAGTTAAATGGTGCTTGGAAATGAAATACTTCCCGAAGCACTACTGCCATCTGAGAAGAGAAGCAGTACTGAGCACAGAAATCAAAGCCAGCCCTTTGAGCAAACAAGAAACTTCTGCCTGTGTTTAAGAGCCAACATTGCAACAAAAATACACACAAAAAAAGCTTGGAGCTCTGAAGGTCTAGCAGCAGAAAAAGCAAGTATCAGCAAACAAAGTTTTGTATCCATGTAAAAGGAGCACACTGGTGCCATGGAGTGGTCCTGTTCATACAGTGGCAGGCGAAAGTAGCATGGGAAATAAATAAGTCTCCTGCCCTCTACAAATCCACACCCGCAGAGGTGTCAGCCCATCAACATTGATACTGCCAAGAGAAAATATACCCCCCAGCTCTTACCAATTCTGGTTCACAAGCCCTGAAAACACACATATCACCAGTCAAGGAAACACAGACTTTCTGAACCAGGTTTCAAAAGCTTGGCATGCAAAAGAAAGTTATTAACTCCAGTTCTGTAAGCTAACTTGTGAGATCAAGGAGCTGCAAAACAGTGTGCATAAGGCAAGTCATTTAAGATCAAGTGTTTTTAAAAACCAAACAACACAGCTTGGTTTTGGACATGCAGCATATCCAAAATTCAAGTTTAAGCCAAGAGATACATAGAAAGTATAGTAGGTGTTGAATTTCCCACCAAAGTTTTCCCATCTAAGAGCTGCATGACCATAATTTGAGATACTGTTGTTAACCAAACATGTCAGAAGGATGACGGTCATGGACATGAGTTATCAGCCTTATTCAAACACAATCTATACTGAACTGCATCTTAATAAGCCTACACCACAGACAGGCTAAGAAATCACATTTTTGTAGGCATGACTATTTCTTTTGCTCTACAAACAAAGCTCAAGAATACAAAGATGCATGCAGGTTCAGACTGAAGCCCTATCTAAGCAACTCTTGGTTACGCAGGAAAACCAACATAACATTCAAGCATGAGTTAATGCTGTACTTCACGTTCTTTCCAAACAATACTGCCTGCTCATTTTCACAATCCCACTCCCCTTGTGCCTTGAAAGTACGTAAATACTCCGCATGCCACCAAGATGCTTTGGAATAAGCACCCTGTGTCTAAGGCAGTGCTCCATCCTTCCAGGATGTCCAGATGGTTTTCAACACCGACTTCTGCACACTTAACCCATCAGCAGGTTCCAGGGCCTGAAGTACAATCATGTCTAACTCACGTAGGCTACTTAAAATCAAATACCCATATTTAAGTCTTTGAATCCAGCAATTTTCACTGTATGCCTCATTCCCTGTGCATTATTCATGCTAACTTTTGAGCTGACTTCCTACGCCGACTAGTAGAAGGCTCAAAGCTAGCTCAAGTAGCTTTTAGGCCCTTTTTCCTCTTCCTAAGCTTCCTCACAACTGAAGTCTGCAAGACAGGCTCCAGAGCAGACTTCTCAGTGTGGAATATGTTTTCCCACCCAGTTTTTTATTCTAACGCTGACCACCCTCAAATGAGCAAAGGCCATGACAATTTCAATCCGACTTCAGGGCCTGTCAGTTCACAACAACAGTGGGAAAGGAAGTAGTGAGGAACTACCTTGGGCATTCTGCACTGCAAAGGATTTACCTCTCCATAACATCTGCTCTGGAATCTGTGTATAGCACAGAACTTGGTGCAAATTCACAAGTACCAGAGTCTGAAGTCCTACTAGATGAGTAGTCCTATTTCCCAGACAGACACAGCACCAGTATACTTTTTAAAGGCTAGCACAACACATCACCATCTAGTGCCCATTACAACCACTGGTATATAAATGTTTATCAATTAACTACTTTCCTACAAACCAATGACCAGGACTCTAAATATTGTACCAATACAAAATGTTTAAGATATTAAAGACTTAGAGTTAATATAATATGAATGGTTTTAAAAAAATACCAGTTTTTTAATCTGTCACGGGCTTCCAACTGGGCTCCCACCTCAAAGTTGATCCCTCTTCTATTCGGAGGATGTTTTGTCATTTTGTAATATCAACACTGCTGATTCTATTCCCCTGAAAAATGCAATTAAATATCAATCACTAATCAAGACATACACAAAATAAGCTTAAGCACCATAATCCCCCAAAAGCTAGATGTTATGGGACCTCTGTATTTTCAATTTGCAGGAAGTAATGGGGACGATTATCTCAAACCAGGGTTCCCAAGTGACAGTGTGCAGAACCATTCCAAAAATGTGTTCCAAAGGGGAGCTACTGGACCATGAAAGATTGAAGCTCAACCTTTGTCCATCAGTCCGAGTTCCAGGTCAATTAAGAACTCTGCAACCCAATGTTTATTCACAACTGAGATGGAAGTTTCATAATATTCTCTTCCCCCCTCCCGGTTTTGATGAAAACAAGGAATCCAGTAAACAGGAAGCGGGCAAAACCAAACACAATAACAATCTTTCACAGCTACCATGTTAGTGAAACACTCCAGAACACTACGTCACCTCATCACTACAAATGCAATAGAGTTCAAAGATGCTAGCACTACATAGTTGCTTTGACTGATTTTAGAAGGCTGTCTCTGCTGCTTGCATATTTGCATTGCTTTCTTCCCACTTCTCCATTTATAATGAAAAATACTCTTCATTAAGACTTGTTTTCAACAGATAATACAAAACGTTTAAGAAATCTTGCCAAAGCAGTTTTTCTCAAGGTACATCAAGCTTACTGGAAAGCTTGATGAGGAGCTGGTTTTTCCCAAATTTTTGTCAATTTTAAGAACAAACCATGACCCATTCCTGCAGTCTTCAGGCTCACAGGAGCCAAAAATATGAACTGCTTTATTCAATACTGTCCTCTTTACAATAAGACTGTACTTGATGATTCAATTAAAAGCATATAAAGTGGACACAAACTAAAAACCCTTCTAGTCTTGCACTAGAAGAATAAAGAGACATGCACTGGCAACAGAAATAAGCAGCAGCATATTGGTTCACACAATGCATAAACAGCAATGATACCAACTGAGTTGCATCTACAAAAGTATTGACATTTTATGAAGAACTACTCTCAAGTTCAAATGTGGTTCAGCAATGAAAGATCTTTAGGAAAGTCATCAAGCTTCTATCACAGGATAAAGCTACTCCGTCAACACACGTTTTAAACCAGGCCATTGCCATGTCCGGCCATGGAGGCACCCTTGATGCAGCAGTACTCTGCAAGCCCTGCATAGCAGGCTTTTTCTTTCGCAGCTAAATTCAGGAACAGCTTCCTCAGGCAGATACATACTTCGTAGAACATTACATGAGAAATTACTCAATAGAGTATCTCAACAATTTAACCTGAAACGCACAGCTATAGAGGAAGACTGAAATTATGCATGACACGAGCTTCACGGGGAGCCATCACATAGCCCTTCACAAACAAGGCTGAGACAACACTAAAGCCCATCCACATTTCACCAGCATGACCTTGACTATGCAGAGAACTTTGTTTCTCAGAAACAGCTCAACACAGGACTCGTCTCCACTTCAGCCTCTGTCCTCCCCTGCAAGGACTATTTAAAAACCTCAAACTACATCAAAACACATTATTACCAAACAACCTCAGACCAACCAGAGTCATAACTATGACTTGGAAATAAGAACACTTCACCAGAACACCTAAGATATTAATTTGCCCTAGCTCAGTAATCAAACTGAGACAGGAGCATTCACTTCAGTAACTCTGGGAATCCATTATTCTCAAGTGCTCAAGGCCACCACTAAAACAATGGGTAGATACCAGGCCTATCCCCAAAGCTGTTTGGCTTTTCTCCAAAGCTTCTTATTCCACTATGAGGATTAGACCTGTTTCAGGAACAAACGCTCCAGGATTTAAACAAGTTACTACTTCCAACAGAAAATATTTCTACATCGCTGAAAGTACATTATCTGTCATTTAAAAGGGAGAGCCTTTTCTTCCCTATAAAAGTCACCAGGTAATTTAGCTTTTAAAGATTATTCAACTATTCAGATACTTAAAGGTACCAATTAGGAAGGCACATTTCTATCAGGACAATGCAAATGGGAATACAGTTACATTAATACTGATCCCTTTAGGGATCATTATTTTCATCCTAAAATACACTTTCTGCTCTGCTAAAGGTGCAGGTCCTATATGCCTGCAGCCATCCTTATTCTCTTCTGTTTTAAGCTCTGTCAGTGCTGAGCCCCAAATCTGGCACATCACTAATGCCCAACAGGAGAGGGTTCCTCTGGAAACTGGAGAAATCCTTCACCTTATCATACAGAGCAAAAACCAACCAGTTGTGACAAACTTTATCTTTCACTAGTAACAGTCTCTACTGTTTTCTCTCTGGAAATAGTAGAACCACTGCAGCCTTCTTCAAACCTTACCTACCTTTGCAAACACCATCTTCCAAATCACTTGTAGGTAAGGTTAAACCCCTATGTACTATCACACCAAAACCCCTGCCCTCAAACCCAGTCCCGCTTCCAAATTTCACACTGTCTCAATTCAATACTTCATAAGTAGCTCAGAAGAATGACAAATACAATCCCACAATTCAGCCTCTTAACAACTTCATTCTTTAGCGTATCTGTGCTAAACCCACAGATTCCCCCTCATTAGAACACAACAGAGAAAGAGGCACTCCATAAAAAAAAACATAGTTCTTTGACTTGATGAAGGAGCATGGTAAACTTTGACAGTTTGCATAAATATAAGCTTTCAGTGCAAAGCAGTATTAAGTTTCATTCTGGATGGTGAACTTGCTGTCCAATGCCTGTTGGGGATTCTACATCACTGGTGATTCAGTACGACTACATGGTGGGACAGGTAGTGGGTTAATAACAAGCACTGGCAAAACCAGGGTATAAAAGCAACTAGCAAGAGATTGCCCTGCACTCACTGGAGGTGCAGCACAGTTTAACTGCACTGGGATATTGAAGGCACCCCCGAGAGTTAATTTGCAGCTCCTATACAAGCAACAAAACACAAGCTTATTTTGTTTCCTTCATGTATAGCAGTATAAGCAGCTTCTATGCCATAACAGGTTTACAGTCAATTCCACAACACGTGACTCTACTGTTCACTCCAGCACTAGACAGTGCTTCAGCTGCTAGCATACCTATATGTCCATTTCAAAATTACCAAGGACTAAATCCAATCACATTTTGCACATCAGGTTTTTATTGTTCTGCAATAGTTAGTTTTGATCTTCTACTTTTACCATCTGCATACATGACACCAAGCCTCACATCCTCATGAGTGGTAAAACAATGAAAGCCTCACCCAGTTCACCCCCTACAACATGCACGCCCCCATCAGGGATGGTCAATCCAGAGAAGTCCGTGGTCCCCGCCACAACTGGAAGACCTTGCAAGTGGATGACCACAGCCATGCTGTGCTGAAGCCACACACCTGCAGATAAGAAAAGGTAATGGCTATATCAGACTACAAAACAGCATTTACAGACACCATTTACATTATACAATCCTAATGGCACCTTATGAAGACTAAGTACAAGTCTCACGAACATTTAAAGAACACTTTTAAAACTTGTGATCAGCTTCCCAAGTCAGTGCCAAAACCAACAGACTTTTATTGCCCACAGGCAAAAATTTGCCTACCAGGTTTTGCCTGCAGCAGCGTTGCAGCCATGAAGTATGTCTCACTGTATTCTACCCTCATATAAAACCAGAAATAAACCCCCATCCTGTTACAGTGCTAACTTGGAAACAGTTTCTGTACCAGCCGTTCATCTAAGGATCCCTGTGCCCCTGCCTCATGTTTTGCTTATTCGTACCATTTCATAGTAAGATGAGAAAGTTTTAGAATATAACCCTAAGTTTCAGATGTCCTTAGCACTGGTATTTCAAAACACAATGCCTCAGATTTTCAGTCATGTTGGGTTCTTTTTAATGAAACAGGATCAGAAATGGGAAAAAGATTTGAACTGGATGTGAAGACATTGCAACAAGTTCCATGGAATAGTGCATCACCTCCCTTTTTCTATCCAAAAGGCATTTCAAACAAGACACTGGACTACATGCAGTCCATATTTTTTGCACCATGTATGATCCTCTATTAGATCTTAACCAGCACTCACCTCTTGCTTTAAAAGTTTCCCAGATTCAATCAACAACTACACAGGCAAATCAATTCTTTGACTGAGCAACACAACACTGAAATCAGATCGTGAACTGATACTGAAAATTTCCACAAGAACACTGTACAGCTAATTCCTCAACACTGAAACATTCCTTCAAAGCACAGGATCACAAGATTTAGTATTTTATTTCAGACTCCTGTTTTTCCTCTTTAATAGCAGACTAACGAAACCAATACCAATAAAAAAAACCTCTATTTGCTCTCCTCTCAGGCAAGACTTAAAAGTACTCAGTGACAAAAGTAAAAAGGTGTCAGCAAACATAAGTTACCCTCCCCAGATCAAGATCCTCACACCCTACCTAAGATCACAGGACATTGAGAATGTCATTTTCATGACATTCCTCTCAACAACATCCCACAGAACTGTGCTGTCAATTCAAACTGGTGGCAGAGAGAGACTGGGACAGACCAACGTGGCAGCAGAAATTATGAACATGGGCAACTGAACAGAAGAAAAATTTTTCTATAATAAAACCTATTTGAATTACCAAGTGCAATTAAAGAAATACTCATTGCTGAAAAGAATTCTTTTCAATTGTATCTCATTTAGCTGTTCTGGTTTCTCCTCTTTTCTCCTGTCACACACTAGAGGTAAAAGACAATCACTCTTAAACACTGAACAAGCAAAAAGATTCGCAAAAAGCGTTTAAGTCACAGGAAATAAAGCAGGTTTTTCCTAAATAAAACCACAGTCACAAAAATCTACTTTAACAAAACTGCCATTTATTTTTTCCACCAACTGAAAATGCGCAGTCTTTGTTTCAAGAATGTAAGGATTTGATTTAGACAAATATTATCCACAGTGGCTCTGCAAGAATTAAGAAAAACCTGAATTTTAAAGCAAAACTTAAAAAGCTTAAAGAAAAGCTACAATTAACAAATACAAGGACCCATGCTTATACTCACCAAGAAGAAACTCGTTGCTTATATGGCTGCAAACATTCCAAACACTGTTGTACAACTGTAGGGAAGGAAAAACATAAGTCATGTGAATTCTGAGACTAAAAGTAATTTAGAGTTCAAAAAATACTTTCTCTACAGCAAGTGATACCCCAAACATACAATAACACCTCTGGAATACCCATTTAATCTGAAAGTATTCCAGTACAGACGGTCAGCAGGCTGATACAATCCAAATTAGAAACTTAAAGAGATCCTTGCAGACACTCCATCCACATACCCGCATCAAATTTCTCCAACATTTCTCTTTTGCCAAACAGAAGCCACTAGTAACTTTATCATTACTCCTACTTTGCACCACGTATTTCAAAATCATGCCATTAACTAAGCAAGTGCACAGTGTAACTACCAAACCTTGTAATGCAAGTAACTCAAAATTCAAGGTACTGTCTGCAAACATTTGAAGAATAAATGAGCGACACGTTAAATGCACCATATGCTGCAATTCAAGGAAATCACAGTCAGTTTTATCTCGTGATTCTAAGTGAAATGACAAGCTAAAGATGCAGCATAAATGACCATCATGAGCTCACCATCCCCACCCTTTTATCTCATTTTTCTTTCCCTTCCTCTGCTACAGTTGCAGAAATTCATATCTGCTCTCCCCACTTCTCTATTTAACTACTATGTGGCAGATAACACTTGCAAGTAACTGTATCTGAAACATTCAAAGATACCTAAATGCAATCAATCTGCTCCAAATCTAACACCTTCTTTTCCTTATAGTTTAATGAGAGGTTTAATGAGAGCTACTACTGAGAAATCCCCACAAATACCGTTGCATCTATTATACTCCCATCTTCCAAACAGTCTTTAACTCTGAGGACAGGAGCTAAAAAAAGAGAAAGCCTCAATTCTGAAACACCAAGTATGAGAAGCAGCCCACAAACAAAACCGAAACTGCCAAATCCGAGTGAAAGGGTCAGAACGCCCGAGTGTTCTAGATTTGGAAGTACATCAAAATGCTTTTGCCAAACAACTACAGCAGGCTGGGATTCATACAACTGATTCACTTCTGCTGTAACACACAATTCCTGCTCATACTGGTGGATTTCTGATGCAATACCATGATGGTTAATAAATTTTAACAAGTCATCTTCCAGTACTCACAGGTTATTTATAAAACAGAAAACAACAAACCAATACCTGAGGTGAGATACAAGCCTTCAACAAGATTAAATCACAGGTATACCCTGATTCCACAAGCCTAGCTTTTCAAGACATATCACAGTAAGACTGATGCTTTCTGAATATTTAGAAATATCTTTTAAACTAGTCAGAGACACATTAAAAAAAAAACCCCTTCTTGCATCCAGAAATAATTCCAACACCACAGAAAAGCAGCCTAACAAATGAGGGGAAAAAAATTACATTAAACACTTCTTTCACTGAAGAAGCTTCTAGCAGCTCTAAGCATCTCTAGTTTTAGATCTTCTTAGTTAAGAAAGAATATATTTAGAGTGAAGAATGTTTTAAGGTGCAAATTAATATATCAGACAACAAGAATTCTCTCAAAGAAATGAAGAGTTCACACATGTAACAACTAAAAAGACCTGCAGACAGCTCAAGCAAGCTGCACCGTTTCTTGTGGAAGCACAATCTCCAAATAATGAGCTCACCTCATCAATCCATGCATGTCTAGCCATGTGAACAAACATGAACCAAGACGACCAAACACAGTCCTCTCCTGTCAGTGAGGACATCCTCAGTTGGATAAACTACTTTCATCACGTGGCAGAGGGATCTGCGTTTTGGTCATATGAGAAATAATAGTTTCTTCATCCACATTCATGTTAAGACATGCAAGGCTTCTCCAGACAGTAGGAGCAGTGGCAGGAACAAGCTACAGCCATTTGTATTATCCCACAAAGCCTAATTTAGCCCACAGACTGGGCACACCGACGCAGTTTCTCCTGGTTTTCTACCTGTACCTGTATAAAGCCACTTCATGACTCTGAATGCACCAAGTGTAACTGTCCTCAAAAGGCACTTTTGCCCTGACAAACGAGTACCTGGGGCTTGGAGTGCCTTTATCAAACCAAAATGAAATCAGGAAAGGAGTGGATTGATTCTCTTCATTATTCTACACTTCCTAAGAAGCAAAACCAACAAAAAACCCCACAGAACTCCTTGGACAAACTTACTTACAGTGAGACTGTATTTAAACATTTGGTTTAGGCTGGTGTTGCAGCAGCCTAAGGCTGAACTTATTGTACAACCCTGGTCCAGGTGCTAACTGTCAGAGAGCGGCCTTGCATGACAGATGAGGAAAGGAACCACATATGAGCTCAAAACCTCATGTGACAATCTCACTATTTTGCAAAGACAACTAGTTTCTTCTTAAAAGAACATACCTTTAAGAAATGGGTAGGGTCTGAGAACTTCCATTTGCCTGCTCGTTGTCTGCTTGGCTACAACACTTAGATTACCAAGTCTAATACTGTTTCGCACTCAATGCCAATGCTTTAAAGTCAGCACAAACATCTGAGTATTAAGTAGGTCTGAAGTATTACCACCTACATTCCTACTGCAAGCAATACCTTGGTATTCTAGAGAAATCCACATTTCAGATAGAAATTTAATACTTAAGGCTACACGCTGGTCAGCAAGCTGACCAGTTCACTCCTCAGTTTTGACCAGATGCCCCGCCCCTGGCTTTGAAGTTGCTCTGGTTGTTTCTGCAGCACCCTATATACTAACAGCAGATTGCTGAACCTAAGATTTTTTTTATTAGTGAGCATCAACATGTATTTTAGCTATGAGAGGAGAAGATTCTGACCAAAACTAGAAGGAGCCAACAGGAAAGCACAAAAATAATCTGGTAACAGTACCTGCAGCAGTAACTGGAGTCGGGTTCTGACTCTTTGAAGAAATCTACCTGTAAATTTCATAAAAAGAAAGTTCGAGAAATATTCTTCACAGGTGATTTATAGCACCTGCAATACTGGCCACTGAAAACCCCCCAGGCATCATTTCCAGCCAGTATACAGTGTTCTGACACACGTGGTATTCTCAGTTTCATTACTCAGTTCCTTCCTGACTGCACAGGGTCAGATCTACCTTACTTGCTGACAAAGAAGAGGACACTTTAATGACAGTCAAATCAAGCGAAATCTTGCAAATTACACTGCCATAAGCTTTGATTGTGTCTTCATTTAAGATAGCTCATTAAGCAGGCAAACCATTTGTGTCTGTGCCACACTGAGAAGGAAGATATTCCCCTTTATTATTACAAGAAGAAATGGGTGCACTTCAAGGCTACTTGTAGACTTGTCCCTCTAAGCTAAGGATGCTCAGTACTACAACTGGAGTACTATAAGTGTTCAAGACAGCTTCCCAACAGAAGCACTCTGTGGAACAAGAGTATATTCTCCATTTCCTTGGGAAAGAAGTGCTGAGTATAAGAGAAGTCCATTTTGAAACTAGTATTTTAACATCAGCAACAAGATCAGGAAAGCTCTTTGGTGCTAACTTCACATTGAGAAAAACCAACCCCACAATAACAGATGTTAAAATGCAAGTAGCTGTGTTAAAAGAACTAAAAGCACAGAGACAGTTGAAGCTCTTTTCAACCGGTTTCATAAACCCACCTGAATTGGAGTTCTTAAACAAGGCAGACTGCAGCTGGCTATTCTGAAACAAGGCTGGCTGACAGTGCTCAAGCCCAGCAAAACCACACAAATGCATGGCAGCACACATCAAGCCTCAAAGAGAAGTACTTATATTCCAACATGCATTATTTTCTGCCACACACATCTGCCGTCAGCCAGCACAGACACATTATACATCCACATGTGCACGATCTTGCATCCACAAAATAAGAGCAACTAGTTCTAAAAGGTTTTTTGGAATAGATAAGTGATGTAGCAATTAGCATTTTGACAACAAGGACAAATCAAGAGCTCCAAGTTGCTATTTCTTACCTGAAAGAAGTCTTTTCCTACAGGTAGCACGAGTCAAAATAAACCTGTAGGTGAGCAAAGAACAGAAGTACAAAGATGATAAGGAATAAATTGAAACAAAGAAGAAAGAAGTAGACTTGTTCAGCTGTTGAATGAACTATGACAAGCACTGCACATGACTTGTCAATATGATGCACCATTAAGCCTAAAGCATACGCAACTTCTCTTTTTTGTTTAACTTAAACCACTGCACCCACACAACTAGGCAACCATCAAGAATGAGTTTAAATACTGATGACAACCACTTGTGGGGCTGAACAATAAATCCTCCCCCCTGCTTCATGTACACTCTTTAGCTCAGCTCACAACACTTGCACAAGTGCTCACATCTGTGCAGGGCAGTGCCGTGTGGGCAGAAATGAGGAGACAAGTGACAGGACAGCTTTCCTACAGCAACAGCTCCTGTCAAGGTCTGACAAATCACAGCTACAGACAATACGTAGCTTCTGGAGATGCAGTCATAAATAAAATACGTGGTTACAGAGAATTCATTATCCCCGACAATTAAATCAGGGATAGCACTCTCCGTTCCTGACCAAGGGGGAGAATTTAGGTCAATATCACTGCATAGGTTATCCAGGAATTACAAGAGCAAAAGAAAGTACTTCAGAGAACTTAACCAATTAAAGGTAAGAATTAATTACATGCTTCTTGCATTTCATCAAGGCAGCACTGTTATGAGCAATTACTATTCCAGCCTCATTCCAAGCTTGACCTTAATGAATTACTCTGGATTACAAGCAAGCAGATTTTACCCTCAGACTGCTCAAGTCAAATTTTCCTTCCATTCAGGAGACATCAACAAACTTATCAGCAAGAATAAACTGAGCTCTTCCACAAGGTGACAGGTCAGTAACAAGTAAATCACCTTCAATTCCAGAACTATTTAAAAAGTTACACAAAAATTAAAGAGAAAATTATACTACAAGTAATTTTTGTTGTAACTTGCCTCACGTGGCTTTTTTTGGAAACTGGTCCTGTGAAAGGATCCTTATTCAATTATAGAAAAACAAATGAACCCAGGTCAAAAGCATTTCTGTTAGAGAGATGCTCAGTTACAAGCTTCTGTAGTGATACGTAACAAAAGGTTACTTCAAGTCATTAGCGCTGGTTTTAACGGTTGGGTTTATTCTCCTACAGCACACAATACTAAATTCTGTACACAGAAAGAAGATATTTATTTTATCCAGCCTGGACACATCGACATTCAAATATCCTCTCTGATTTATTTTCAAGCATTTCAGCTAGAAACAACAGTGTGAGGTCATGGAAACATCTCTGTTACCAGGAGGATTTTCAACAGGTAAAGGAGATATAAGTTTCCCAAAATTGTACTGACAACCTGCTTCGATTAACCAAGCCCCGCTGTGACCACAGTCTGTGCATCCATGCAATAATCCACATCGACTGCAATAAGCCATAGCTAAGCCTAGGGCTGTCAGGAGAAAGAACATGGTGCCTCCCAACTCTGTGCTTCAACAGGTATGACATGAAGCAGCGTCTGGGTTAAAATAAGGATCCACCGTTGTTTTTGCTCCATAAAGACAATTTCAAGGGACAAAACGCGGCGGGATGAAGACGTTCTCCAGACTTCACGGGACACCGGAGCCTCCGGCCGGAGGTA
>NW_009921390.1:0-32538 GCF_000696875.1 Nestor notabilis | reverse complement strand
CAGTGCCCGCCCGCATGCAGGGTGCTTGTGCAGAAGAGACCGAGTTGCAGCTTTCTGTTTTGGCTCTTTGGCTCTGGGAGCAGGAGCCGAACGATCGTGCTCAAAGTGACGGGCATGGTACAGCCTCGAGCCTGCACCGGAGAGGGTGCACGCAATTGGAGTTTTAGGTGGGAAAGGGAGGAGCGGGCCCAATGCAAGTGGCACCGTTGCGGAGCTCTCCATGTGCTAAAGAGGCCCAGCAGCAGTTTTCTCTCCTGGCTCTTCAGCTGTGGGAGCAGGGGCTGGACGTTGGCACACTGTGCACCCTGCTCCTGGACACCCTAGAGCAGGCACCCGCCAAAATTTTTAGTCTTTAAAAAAAACTGTCCTGGAAGTCTTCCTGTTTTTTTTCTTTCACAAACATTTCAACTTTCAATTTTGGGTTAAAATGTTTAGAATTGGAACTTCTGGTGTGTTTTCAATTTCCGTGTTTTACTTCCGAGGCATAGATACGTTGAGTACTTTTCAATTTCAACAATAGTGTATCCGTGAACAAGTGTAGAATATTGCACAAAGGGTAGTTAAAAGCACAACTCAGGCATATCTCCTTATGACTTAGAACTTGGTAAGATTCTTCACCTTTCCAGTAACAGACATCCAGAGTTACTCTGTTGAATTCAAGAGTTTGTTTGGGTATTTATCTGTGTAAATGTGAGCATAATTTCTTGTTGTTATAAGGAATTGAAATGCTCATCATTACTGTAATCTTCTAAAAGGGTGTATTTATTCCCAAAGTGAAAAAAGTAAAAAGGTTAATATACAGAGTGCGGCAAGATCATAAGTAAATTGCAGTAAATGACAGAACAGTGTTTCATCCTGAAACAGCTGGTTTATTTGGGAACTATTTATTGACTTACAGATGAACTTCATGGGTTAAATGCTTTGCTGAAGTAACTGAACCTGGCTACAAAAGACCTCTGGTCTGCCAGTTTACACATAGGAAGTACCTGAAAACAGAGCTTTTGTGAAACGACAAGGATCTGCCAAAGCTTCTTTTACCTCTCACTTTGGTTCTGCCCTATGGTTGAACCTCTTGTTTCACAGAACCTGTCACTGCAGTTTTCTTTAGCATCTTCAGTCAAGAGTTTACATACTGGAATTCTTGAGTGCCCAAGTATACTTTCTGGTTTCATTCCATTCACAGCTGAATAACATCATCCAAAAACTGTAGGTGAAAACTGGATCTGATGCCTTAGATTTTAATTTTAACAAATGTCAAATAATGAACACCTAGTCTGGAGTACAAGAACACCATTAAAAATGCTCAGTCAGGTACTCAAAATTTAAGAAATGCTGGCATGAAAATGTCTTTGCACATGTCCCTCCTTCTAACATGTTTTTTATTTACAGTACCCAATCAGTCCTAGCTTCCCTTATCAGTTGTCTTCCTCCCTAGCGAGCAGGTCTCCTTCCTCTCCAGGCTTCATCATGGGTTTCTTCTGGTCTAAGGTTTTTGATCTCTTCAGCTGACTCTTTGTCCTCTATATGAATTATGTGGCACTTTCTTTCCAAGACTTTACTTCAAAGGTCTCCTTGAAAGCAAAGAAGATAGTCTTCCTCTTCTCAGTTCCTGTTCCTGGCCATATGCTGATGAGGAGAAATTGCTATAAAGTCTGGTTTTGCTTCTGAAACTTCATGCGGGAATTCAACGATGTGAAGATACTGCCCAAGAGGCAGCTTTGGAGCTGTGAGTGGCTTGAGAATGCATAGAGAGAATGAATTTTTTAGAGATCTCCCCCTGAAAATCAAATGCATTCACCATGAAGTTTGTGCAAGATTTGGATTTTTGTGAGTCTTTAGGTTGGTTGGGTTTTGGCTTTCACAGCTTCTCAAAAGGCATGTTCCTGATAAGAGAGTTACCTTGTAGTAGGGGAGTTCAAGAGATCAGACTGAGGCAAATGTTCTGCTCTAACACTTCAGAATTTAGCTGGCTTGTAAGTAGCTGAATGAAAAACAAGATCTTTTAAGTGCCAAATAAAGCGCATTTTCCAGACTTGTGAAGAATAACTATGAAGTCAATGTCAAATAATGTAAACCTTGAACATGCTTCTGTCATTAAACTTAACTATTTCAAGTAGACTTTCTGCACAGGGGGAAATACTATGAAGTGAAAAAGGTGTGAATTTACTGCAAACTAGCTGCTGCTTATTTGCTCTCTGCGTGGACATACTGTACATTTAGAAACTTGCCAGCTAAAGGCAAGTATGCACTTATTTTCTTGTAACTGATTGCTTTAAAGTAGTCTTCTTGCACTTTCTGGTTGGGTGGAGGAAACCATGAACTTTGTAGAACTCCAGACAAAGACTTTGACATGAGGTAAGACCAAGCTAAAGTCAAAACTGGTGTACATGGATTAATTTGTATTAGTGGAAAAGCTGGGAGTTGAGAGGTGGGCCCAAATCAAATAATGCTGTTGTGGGTCATTCAGACTTACAGTATGACAACTCCAGCAAAAAAACAGCAGCAGAGGAGACTTTTGGTTTAAATTAAACCAGTGCTAAGGAGTTGTGAAGAAAGGGCATGAAGGATCTTTAAAGTGCCTCAGCCTCCACATGATATTACCTGTCCACCCTTTATTACCCACCACTTTCCTTACAGCTGTAATGATCAAATGGCTATCTTGTGTGGACCAGGGAAGATTCACCCTTGAGCCTCTCTCTTTCTAGCAAGGTATAGGAGGAAGGGTGTAATACAAATGACATTCAAATAATAACATCTTTGTCAAGAGCTTTTTCTGTGGAGAATGATGACATGAAAATCTACCACTCTTCCAGAAGCTGCAGTCAGAATTACTGAAAGTAGACATGATGTGATCTTTCTCTAAGATCACCTCTCTCTCAGCCAGCTTGTGGGCACAGTAATTCTGTGATATGGTTTTGGTTTCTTTCATGGAAGCCAAGTCTTTCCTGAGAGCACCAAGTTCTCTGTCAGCTCTTCTCATTTTTCAGTCTGACTCAAAAGGCACTTTAGTTTTGAAGCTGCTGTGCACCAGAAAAAGACATTTTATGCAGATTCTCCTTGTGTTACATTAGTTATTTTCTCACTCTACGGTAGTATGATTAGTTGAGACAACAGAAACAGAGTTACAAGATTATTGTCCACATCAACTTTACATAAGCAACATCTATACAAGAAATCTCATCGAAAATTCGGCTATGTTTTTATTATTAACATCACTAGTTTGACACATTTTTATCTGCTTAAATTTTTGTTTCAATCAAAGTCCTGAATGACTTAAACTGATCAAAAAGGGAATAAAATGACAGATATATCATCATATCTTGGTTTATAAATATATATATCTATCTATCTTAACAATACTAAAAGTGACTTTGCTGCTTCTGGAAGGCTAGAGTGTAGCACTGGCATATACTTTACTATTTAAACAGAGGATATATTCTGGTGGAATTGATTGGAATGAAAACTGGGGCACATGAATGGAGTCAGTGGGCTTTGTGTGTGGAGATGTATAGATCTTGGCTGAAGCAAGACTTCTTGCGTTAAGACTGATATCAGCTGAGAAGCTTCTTTTCTCTTAGTACATCCAGGTTCTCTGCTATCTGGAGAACTCTTCCAACAGCTATGTTGTGACTCAGTCAGCAAAAACAATTACTCTTGACAACATTTCTGAGCTTCCCACAGTCAGGAGTTGGCTGTTTCACGCACGTACTTTTTGACCTTATATTCTGATATTAAAAAAGGAAAAAAGTCACCTTATCATTGCTTGGGAACAGAACAGGGTGCATCTCCTTCCTTTCTTTGTTCATTAATGGCCAAGAAATTTTCTGTGCTCAGCAAGAGCACAGCCAATTGAGACAAAAGTCACGACTGCAAACAAACAAGGACTAGTCTGATCTTTATTTTAGATTGCTGATTTGTGTATGTATCAAACTACATGTGAAGCAAAGAAACTGATTTATTTTTCTGTTATTTTTACTAAATAACAGAAACACTCTATGAGCACGTCCATCTGCTGAAACTACAATTCCTGAAATGATTTGGAATTTCCCCTGTGTACTGGGATTTGGTTATGACCTGAGCTCATTATAACCATAATTTTTTTCCTGCTGGTAACTCTTGTCTTAAGCCATTCCTAAGTTTCAACAAGTATGCAACTAGAGCTTCATAGAGTCTTCTTTATTTATTTATGTGGACAAATATACCAAGCTAAATTGCTAAACCAATATAGCTCTGCAAATCATGTTATCAACAGCATCTGCCATGCATTTAACATATTGCAGAGTGGTTTGACTGATGGGATATAATTAAATGGATTGACAGATATTTAATACTAAGAATAATAGAAGTATATGTGCCAGAAAACAAGTGTCAGTACCAGAGTGGCATAGAGGGACACAATTTTGCCTATCTATCTGTGGCATTCTTGACATAAATGAGATTCTGTTCCTTACACATTCAGACAAGTTAAAATACTGTGTCACCTACAGCTAGTTCAAACTGCAATTGCTCGCTTGCTGTGTGATGTTTCTCAATGAGATCACATTGCACCAGTGTTGCCCTCCCTCCCATCTGTCCTCTTTAGGCTGCTATAAGATTTCCAGAGAAGTTCAGTGTGTTGGCCTCACTTACAATGCCTAAAATCATTGGGATGTTGAATGCTTTCCTTATGTGCTGT
The DNA here is from genome assembly GCF_000696875.1 of Nestor notabilis. Lineage (NCBI taxonomy): Eukaryota > Metazoa > Chordata > Aves > Psittaciformes > Psittacidae > Nestor > Nestor notabilis. Next base: position 27,863 of record NW_009921390.1, on the reverse strand, counting down.
TACAACAGTGTTGTTTTCCATTATCCCCAGGAAGAGAGATCTCTGATGGCTAAAATGCCAAGAAATTTGTGGTGATTACTTGCTTTCCTTCCTTTAACATTTGAGATTCTTTGCTTATCATTACACTAAATTCCTTATGCTTTCTTTGCTTTTTTCAATTTGTTAAGAATCCACCTTTCATTTGTACCCCCTGTAGCATGTAGTACGTATCCCAACAAGTGCTGCCTTTGGTATTACTAAGAACTCTTAGTGGAGTATTAGTGTCTGGTGGTGTTTCATCTAGCTAAGCAGCAAGCACTTAGTGATTTTTCATCAGCATGCTGCAACGCTCTGAATAGCAACACTGACAGGCACTGAAATACAGATTTTAGACAAGCTCAATTTAAGATGTACCCTTTTAAATTTCTGTCATGGTTTAAGCCCAGTGAGGGAGAAGAAGAGGGGAGAGTGAGTGAGCTGCTGCATGGCTCTGAGTTACTGGCTGAGCTTAAAACATGACAATTTCACAGTCTCCTTTATCTATTTGACAGATGTTTAGAGATGACACTTCTCCATGTTTTTTTCACTGCTAACAGCTAGATATATATTAACTGAACATACTTCTTTAAAAACAGAAGGAACCATGCTTAAAAGTACAATTTGAGATTAAAATCTGCCACTTCAAAATCAGAAAAAGTCATGAGTACTTTTGCTTGAAAATGTGTGTAATAATGATATTTCTACAGTATTCTATTACTACTTTTATTTACTAGGCTGTTACTGTTTGCAGATCAATAAACAGACAATGGGCATGTGTTAAAGAAACTTTCCCTCATGTCTTAGCTGGGTCTCTGCATTCATTTGCTCCTAGTATCAAGCAACTTTTTAACTAACTGCTGATTTACAGGACCTTCTCTGATCCCCTCCACTTCAGCTTCACACTGCACACACATAATCAGCACAGATCAGATGCCTGGTGTAAAACTTACCTAAGCACTAAGCTTGGCATTAACAATATTAGCTAAAGGAGAAAATGCCAAGCAACCTTGTGTTTGGGTATTGCTACCTTTAGCACCTAAAACAGAAAGAGATTTGAATGTTAGAGATGGATGCGTGTAATCAAATATCATAAATAACAATAGCATGCCTTAGAGGGATTTACCCCTTTTTGTTCTCATAGACATTGTCCTCTGATGGAAGAGCAGAGTAATCGGTGAGGGTTGTTTGCTTCTATTTTTTCTGCTTATTTTTGTTTTAATGTTATCTTAACATAGAGGATTATCTTCTAGGAAATACTGGCAATGTTTAGAGAACAGTAGCGTAGGTTTGTTACAAAATGGAGGTGCTTCTTCCAGTTACTGATAGGGCTTCTTTTGGAAAGCCCCTTTCATTGTATTTGAAATCAAAACACAGAAAGTCTGAAATTAATGCATTCACTTAAAAATGCATGCGGGTTGTAATGTTCCTATGAAACCCAACCTCTTCACCCTTTTCATTGCTGTTGCTTTTGTTATGGACTTGTAATAGTATTGTGTGATGTAATAGCCTTTCAAAAAGCCAGCAGCAACAATAAGCACTTTCTATTTCCCACCCATTTTAAATATCTAGGTCAAGTGAGAATGAATTTGAGACTAAGAATTTCTAAGAAGGATGGCAGTGGGAAGCCTGGTTTCACTTTGGGTGTGTGAGATGGATTCTTTCTTCTGAGGAGCGCTGGTCTCCCACTGCCGCCATTCCCTCTGTGAGGCTGTTACTTGAACCTTTTCTCTGTATCCAAGTCATCTCCTTCCATGAAGCTTTGTAAAATTTAATGACAGTGCATCCTTAGCCGAATTTAACCAATGAGTTAAGAAATCATCACCTCCATTGATTTAAAAGGAGCTGACATATGTATATATACATAATGCTCAGTCTGCTTATTTCAGTCTTAGCTTTTTTTCTGGAAAACAGGTCTGAAAACTCTCCCTGTTGCCAGTCCTGGGAAAGTCTGTCACACGTGATTTTTGTACTTGGATACTTAGGTTTTATATCAGATGTGTTGACCTCAGCAGTATAGCTTACGGAGGCTGAGACTTCCCAGGCTGTGTCTTATGTTGGTTCCTGGCCTTTTGCTAGAAAAGTTTAAATGGGAGCTGATCAGAAAAAAATAAGGAAAAAGGAGAAAAAACAAACAAGAGAGGAAAAAAATACAAACAGCTCACCAATTGCCCTGACAACTGTGTGATTTGAAACTGCACTCATAAACTGGGAGAATTCCCTATTGTTACACAAGATTAAGATGTTTTCTAGCCCATTCTTAAATTAGGAAACCCAAGAATGTTATATTTGGACATTCAAATACTTATTTATCTCTAGACCTTAATGGCATCCCTACCATAATAGCTTTTATAGCTAAGAATGGTTAGAAATTCAGAAGTAAACTGATGGAGTGAAGACGGGGTTAAATTTATGTGTCACATACACAGTATGCAATGATCTGAAGTGCCTGAGTTTTATAAAATGGTATTCTGGGGAAAGAAATAGTGGCAGATAGTTAAAATAGAAAAGATTTGTAGCTATGAGTTAAAGAAAACATTTGCATCATCCTCTGTGGAATGCTCTCATCTTTGGTACTCTGTCGTGATGGCAATGAGGTAGCTGTAGGTCTTCAATAAAATAATCAGTTATCCATCTTTCAATCTTTTTCCCTTTCTTTTGTTTCTTTTTGTTGATTAGAGTGAGAAGCAAAAAAAAAAAACAAAAACAAAAAAAAACCAAAAAAAACCCACACAAAAAAAAAAAACACCACCAAAAAAAACAAACCATGGGTGTGAGAATTCAAATTCTCATTTTCCTGAGCACCTCAGCAAGGTTTTCGAGACAGTCTGTCTCTTTTTGAAGTGGCTAACTTTTACTTTTGGTAAAAATTTTCAGGCAGATAAGAAAGCTTCATGACACCTTAACCCAGCTAAAATCTTTCCGAGCACAGAGCCAAAAAATGTTATCCAGAGGAACAAATGGAAGTGAGTGAAATGACGAGTAGCAGTCCAAGGGGAATGATGGTCAGCAACAGGAATTGATTTCAAGTGGGATTGGAGGGAAGAGAAGGACTCTCAAGATGATGTTCCATGGTATGTTGGTGTTTAAATCGCAGTATGTAAAGCGTAAACCTCCATGGAGTCACCCTTCTTGGCTTTGAATTTTCACACACTCCTCCAAGCAGGAGTAGAATGACTGTACTGACAAAAGCTGAGCATTTCTGACTGGGAACTCTCTTGAGGCGTTTGCAGCTCTTGAGATCATGGCAGATGGACGGGGCAGGGCTTGGACTCATGCCTGGCCAATGCTTTGAGTGCTGAAGTGCTCTCTGAGGGCAGCCTAGATGACTCAGGAGCCTGTGTTTCTGCACAGCCAGCAGTGTGCCGTGGGTGACAGCCTTGATGCATGCAATCAGCCCACAGAAACCCGACAGCTCCGGGTCTAGTGATTGACACAGTTTTGTTTGTTATTTTTTTACTTTTCTTTTGGGGGCAGTCCATCCCATATCCCCCCCCCTTTTTTTTCTAAATTGTTTTCTCAGCTTGCTTGAGTCTCAAAGTCTGTCTCCGCTTGTCTTGAACCTCTGAAATAGCTCTGCAGTGAATGAACAGACACGAAGCAAGACTGGGCTGGACCCTGGGAGGATCTTGACTCCAGGAGGAGCAGCCTGGCTGTCTAACCTGTGATGCTGGGGGCTAAGGAGGTTCAACACCACTGCAGATGGCTGCCTGCAGCCTGGCACTAGGACTGTGTCTCCTGCTGCTTCTCCAGGATATCCACACAGCCCCGCAGGTAAGGCATAGTGGCACCAGGATTCTGCACCCCCTCAGGATGCAGGAGCCTGGAGAGGTCTGGGGTCACCATGGGCTGCAGGGATATCCTGCCCATAGGCTGAGTGCTGGGTAGTGGGCATCCACAGAAACAGACTTTGTGCAATGCAGGGCGATAAAGCTATAAAGCAAAGCTGTCAGGTGATAAGACCATAAAGTGAGCAACCAGGATGTTTTGTCTTCTCTGGGAACTTTGTAGGCGGGAGCAGGGGATATGAGCTATGATCTGCATCTTTTGGTGGCATTGCTAGTGTTACTGCACCTCCAGGCACATCACAGCTAGGGAATGAGGAAAGATTCTGTAGGGGTGGGGGACTGTTCTTGTTCGTTTGGGTGAGTGGCTTTTATTTTCACCTGGATGGCCAGGTGCTCTGTGAAAGGCACGTTCCTTGCAGAGCTGGGTTCAGAGGGCTTCTGCTCATGCTGCTGATGTGAGTCAGGGCTGGTAAAATGAAAGGTGTAAAGGAAAACAACAGTAGAATACCTTCCTTTTTACAACTGCACATCCCTCTGACACTGACTTCCTCATGAATGGGCTATTACTTCTTTCTCAAATTGACTTAAAATAGACACAGCCACTAGTTGCACTCAGCTGATGCTGTAAATGCAAGCTAGCTCCCCGCTGAGATCGTATCACCGTATCGTTTCCTTCCCCCCCGCCACCACGTACCCCCTCCTGCCTATTGGATCCTGTGACGATGAGCCCTCAGCTCCTGGCATAAATCCAGGTAATTTCCCTGGCTGACACTTATGCACACATTAAAATCCAAAAAGGTCAGTCGCAGAGGCTCTTTGCACAGATAAAGTAGGTGAGTGAGTGCACACCAGGTGGGACCATGGACTCGGCCGTTTTCCCTTGTAGTGGAAGTATGAGCATATATTAGCCCAAGGCACCTGTCTGTACATTGTAACTGAACAATATAGCACATTACTTGGGCTGTCAGGAGATCCTTTTCCAAGAAACTAACTCTAATCTAATCAGATCTCTGAAAATAACTAAGTCCTGCATCCTCTTCACAGACATTTGAAAAAGATCCTCCTGGCTCTTTTGGTAAGAGTAGGAGTTTGCCCTTGTGTGTTTAGTTGTAAATTCCCCTCCCACATTGCAAGTTTCCTCTACTTTGCCCTGGTTATCTGTCCTGCCACTGTCTCCTTCCTGAAAAATAGAAGGATCTGTGTTCTGTAAGATTGGAATCTCTTATTCTTACTCACCTGAAGAATACTTAGGAAGGCATTCAGACAAGCTTGTCCAGTCTGCTGAATGCGAACTGCTTTAGGAGAAAGGAATAGAATCATAGAATGGTTATCTTAAGATCATCTAGTTCCAATCCCCCTACCATGGGCAGGGACACCACACACTAAACCATGTCACCAAAGACCCCATCCAAACCAGCCTTGAACGCTGCCAGGGATGGAGAGTTCACAACTTGTTTGGGTAACCTGTTCCAGTGCCTCACCACACTCACCATAAAGAACTTCTTCCTTATATCTAACCTAAACTTCCCCTGTTTAAGTTTGAACCTTTTCCTATCACTACATTCCCTAATGAAGAGTCCCTCTTCAGCATCCTTGTAGGCTCCCTTCAGATACTGGAAGGCTGCTATGAAGCCTCCACTCAGCCTTCTCTTCTGCAGGCTGAACAGCCCCAACTGTCTTCATACAGCAATAGAAAAAAATATGGTATTTTTGTTATTTTGTATCACTTTTTGGTGTTATGTTCACAAAACGGAAGGGGCAGAGAGAAAACTTGGTTTTCTGGTACTCTCTGCCAACATTCAGACTCACTGCAAAATCACTAGTTGCCTGGAATAAATATGTAGATCTTGCTGGGATAAGCAACTGGCTTTTCACTGTCTTTCTGTACTGCCTCTGTCATGGCAACACTTGCTTTTACTGCTACTGAGGACAAGTGATAGTGTTTAATATGAGCAAGTCACAGTTTATTGATTGTATTTTAAATCATTTTCCACCTCACTTGAGCCCAAAGGTTGGGTTTGTTTTAGTATTCAGTTAACTTTCATTTGCTAATAATGTCTTTACCATCAAGCGGATGAAGCTTGACTACTTGCGTCTTAGGTTATCAGCTTCTTTTGTACTGTCAGAATTTGGATAGAAGCTTGAAAGGTAGTCAACTGTTTTGCTACAGTATTAGTCAGTTCTAGAATAGCCAATGCTGGTAGCAGGTTTTGGGTATTTTACCGTAATATTCTTTCTTCCTGGCTTACAGCTCATTTATAGCTAGCTGTTTTCTTACTCTGCCTCACCATCGTTTTTTTCTCTGGGAGCTCAAAAGACCACAAGTAAATGAGTCAAACCTTGTCCTGACTGAATTGCAGAGTAGCCTACTGAATTCAGCCCCATCTTTACAACTGCCTTTATTTAAACTGAAATAGCAAATGTGTAGATACAAGGAAAGTGAGAAGAGTTACAAAATCCTATTTTGCAAAACAAATTCTAAAAAGTGAGTCCTGCAAAACCCAATGCAAATCTGTTTGGTTTAGTTACTTGGGCCTTGAGCTGCAATGCTTTAAAAAAAGACAAAACATAGTTGGCCTGATAGGTCAGGAAAAGCACTAAGCCAAGGTCAGCCTATTACAGAGCAGTCCAAGCAGGATATGAATTGTGGCCTTTTCTTTCACAAGATGTATTCCAGATCCTGCTAAATCAAACCCCCTTATTTGAAGTGCATGCAGGAAAAAATTGGTGAAGTTCAGTCTCTGTCTCCCTCCAGTTGAACAGTTCACTGAATCCATTTAAGAACTTCTTGCATTAGAGCAAAATCAGATGCAAAAGACAAGTCTGATATAGATTCATGGCTTGCTCAAATTGGTTCAAAAACTGTGGACAGGTTGTCTTTGCAGTGCTGGGCTTCCTGCTACACTGGTAATCGTTTGCCACACCAGCTTACCATCTTGGTAGTTTAAATATTTATCTGTTCCTGTACAGCTGGCATAAAGCAGCATCAACTCTGCATTGTGTTCTCATGCCCAATCCAGATCAAATCAATTCTGATACAGAAGACAAATATAGAAATAACATCTATGAGGTTTCCCATTACGACTGTGCCTGTCAGCAGAGACCTGTCACACAAAGATGAGGCTCTGCTCCTGGCTACACAGTGCTACCAACTTTCTTGCACTGAATTTAGTGCAGGGTGAGTTGTTTCAGTGCAATAACCCCCCGAAAAAAAATTTCACACATTCAGAAAGCAGAGTTTTCAGTCAAATGAACTCCTAGAACTGAATCATCTCCTGGAAACACAATTGCTCTGTCTTAAGCAATAAAGGAGTTAGAGGGGAAGGAAAATGTGTGTACAGGTAAGAGAGGCAAAGTGGGATTGCACCCTTGCATGGCAAAGAGCCACAGGATTAGCACAGCTGTAACAGACACGTATTTCTACTTTGCTAATCCATTCTCAGTACAGACCCATCCATTCAGAGTTCCCTCAGAATTAGAGGGAAGGACAAAGACCTACTGTCCACCACTACTGGATTCCTCACACCACTCACCAATACTTCTGTGATCTTGAGTTTAAAATCTTTTTAATAATATGTATTAAAACCCAGAACTATCAGTACTAATGGACAATATGTCGTTCGGATAGAATGGGTATTTCTTCATTGAGAATGAATTATCTTCTGGAGAAGGGGACAGGGAAGCGTACAGTGTCTCCTTCTATTTACTTCAGGCAACACCAGGAAATGGTGCCTTAGAAAGTGAAATTGTGCTAGAATTCTAAATTTCCCTGGTAGAACCTAACTTCTGTTTCTGTGTGTCTTGAGATTCAGACAAAAATGGATAAGGAGGAGGGACAGTCAAAAGATGAAAGAGAAGATGACTTTGAACGTTAGTTAAACAGGATTTTGAGGTTAGTGCCTTTCATTCTGTTCCTTGCAGAGGTAAGGAGAGTTTGTTCTGTAAAGCTTATTGGAGATTTCCCTGATGAAGACAAGCTGTGTGATAGTTTTTGCTGAGTATGGATTATACCACACTCTTTAGTGTTTCCAGGAAGAAGAGGGAATGTAGTAAGTGGTACGGGGTAAAGATGATGGAGTGAATCTTCTCTCACTGGCTAACTCACAATTTCTGTAAGCCAGCAGAAATGGCCAACACAAAGTGGAGAATTTCTTAGCACTTTCTTTTTTCTGGGTGTCTACACACAGGCACCATGGAATCAAGAAGGTGAACCCCAACATTCACAGCTGCTGTTTTTTTGTAAGAAGGTGATAGTCTTGGGGTTTTGTAATGCGAGGCTGAAACCTTTTTTGCTTTATCCCTTCCTTTCATTTCAAGAGCTATTTATGAGCAACTAGGACCATCTAAGTCAAACCTTAACCTTCAGCTTCTGCCTAACAAAGTCTTAATCTAAATAGACTGGTTCTGCTCTAGAAAAATCAGTTTTATCAGTGATATTCACACAGTCCTGAGTCAAACTAATCATGGTTTGGTTTTTTGTTGTCTTTTTTTCTGTGATGGGGTTATATTTCCATTGTCATCCTTAAATGTATTAAAAATGGATTGTTTGATTCAAGCTCATACTAACCAATAGGTTAATGGCCCAAGGCAGAAGACTTTAACTATATTATAGTTAAAACCTCTGTGTCTCATTCAGTATTTTATAATACTTGTTATTTTCCAAGCACTCACAACCAGAAATATATTAGAAAGGCTGAGATTTTTGTTGGCAATGAGTGCAGTAAGAGCACATACGCTTGTCCTTCCTGCTGTGTTCTTCTTGAGACCTCATTTGATAAAGTACCACTTTTTACATTAAATTTCCCCTTTTCTCCTTGCTGCCTTTGTGATTCCCTCCCTTCTTTTAGGTGATGCTTGTTCTGATTAAGGCTTGACAAGGGGGACATGATCCTTAAAAGCTTCCACTGTTGGCTACCATCATCTCAGTCACAATACCCAAAACCCACTAAATAGCCAGCTCCCACGGTTGCAGCCATTGGCAACACAGCTCAAAACAGTGTCTCAGTGCTAGGGAGATCAGTGCTGCTACTGCCACCGTGGGAATTTTGCTCAGTATTTCCCTTCATTTGAACAGGATCATTCTGTGCTGTCACCAGATTCCTTTTGTAGTCACATAATTTTCCCTGCCTCTTTTGTTTATGAACACCATGGGATGTCCTCCTGAGCAAACTGCTCACCCACAGTGGAAAGATGTTTTTACGTTTCACTGGAAAAGCCGGAGAGAATGTACACTCTAAGTTCTGCTGTAAGAGACTGACCTATCCTGGTAGCAGTTGTCCTCCCCTTAGCAACTGAACTGCAAGTGTTGGCAGGATAAGTGTTTACAGCACCATAGGCAACAGTTTGGACGAGATTTGGTAAAACAAGCAAATCTGAAGTTGAGGACCCAGTGGGACTGGAGGGAAAGTGTGTTCTGTATGCCTTTATAGAGCCTATCTGGGTTCTGTGGTGCTACCACCACAACAAAACCTGTAGATTGACATTAGACCCCATTCAGAGCTGGGAATGGAACCACTAACCTTGAACATTAAGCTACAGGGACCTTTTTCTACCCTCAGCCTTGTGGTGGCCTCACTGTCATGTTGCTGTGGGTTTATAGAGTTGAGCCTGGAGGTCCAAACTCAGTACTGGACTAATCAGACTACAGGAGTTCACCCAACTCATTCTGATATTACCAGGTGAGGATTCGAGATCCAGATCATGTTCCAGCTGCAGTTTGTAGTAGCCTTACCACTACATAGGAATGAGAAATTGTTATTGAAAATAGACATGTCGGTTCAACAGCCCCAATTTCTGAGAAGTTATGTACATATGTTGCTTCCATAATTCTGTGGAAATCGAATGACTTTTTCTTTTTTCTTTTTTTTTTTTTTTTGGCCAAGCCACTGAAATATTTTTCACTTTTTAACCGTATTGGTTAATCAGCATTGAAATATTTTGTAACTCCAGAAATCAGTTGTCATTCTGTCCAGGAAGAGCAAGACAAATATGCATGAAATTTTTTGCAGTCCCTCCAAATTTGGATGGATTTGCTGGTTGATGTCTAGATTTCTGCTGTTAAAAAGGAGCAGTCAACAGCTGTGGAAGAAAAAAGGCTTGAAAATATGAAACCTAGAATTCCCTGTGTTTCTTGCTGAATTGTTTCCAGTGATCTCTTCCTGAGCTCATCAAAATGAAAGAGCAAGCAAGACAATATTTTACTGCAAACTTGCACCCTAGTTGTAGGTGAGATATCAGAGGTGGTATTTGACATGCGGGAAGAGTAGTTACAGGTGGTAAACTGAGATATCATAGAATCATCAAATAGTTTGGGTTGGAAGGGACCTTAAAGATCATCCACTTCCAATCCCAATCCTCATCTCCCCAGCCTGTCTTTCCTGAAGAGCCTGTATCCTTCCATTCACACGTTCAGTTGTTGAGTGGGTGAATTACCTAAGTTCAGCCCTTTTGCTACGCACTAATAGTGCACAATTTTGTTCCTTTTTCACTTCATGTCTTTGGCTGGTTATCTTTTGTTTTAGTTATTACCCTGATATTCATTACATATAGACAGAAAAATGAAAACTACATTATCCTTGTGTGGCTGACTTTCCTTCACCCTTTTCCTAAAAGTAACCTCATCAAATCTCTGCAGAAAATGAGCTGGCACCATCGTCTCATGGAAGACTTAAAACATTCTGAGACTGTGGCCTTTCACTTCTGCTGTTTCCTCGAGTCATATTCTTTGCCTTAAGGCACCAATTTGTTTCACTCCCCCAAAAACTCATGGAAGTTTCGGTGGGTTCCTAGTGCAAGATTTTTTATTCCAGATGCATAGAAACTTCAAATACAGTTCACAAAACGCCTTGCATAAGTTAAGCAGCAAAGCTTATACCATTTTTAGTGACACTGGCCTTCCATGCGTAAGCAAAGCTTCCCCAGTATTGCTTATATAGTTTGTACTGAGCTTTTAAGCCTGAAGTGCTAGAGGTGTCAGGGTTTGGTTTATACTCAGGGCCTTACCTTCAAGTGTGCTGTCTACGAAGAGCCAATCTTTCTGTTTAGTTTAAGAGCAGAACTTTGCATCATTGCATTGCTGTTGCAGGTCACATTAGGAATCCAACATCTTTATGATTTAGAGGGGGGGAAAATGACAAGAATAGGGAGATGGTGACTGATACTGAGCATGGATATGTACATTATTTGTAATTGTAAGGCTCTATAGGAAGTTTCATACTCATGAAACACCTCTACTGAACAGATGGCAGCTCTTAAAGACATCTTGCAGACACTATGCAAAGATATTATGTCTAATCCATAACACATTATGGATTAGAAGTGGTGGGGTCTTCAGAAAGTGGCTTCTCAGTCATAGGAATCTTGTCATGATTTGTTAAAATTACTTCTTTTTACAGCAGAGCACCTTGGGCTTGGCTCCGTAAACAGTAAAGGTGGCTACAAGCTTGTGCACTTGTGCTTGAATTGGATACTTGAAGGAAGCATTTGTTGTGAAACTGTGGATGTTATGTAGCTGGCTGTTGTATATGGCAGCCCTCTCGTGGAAAGGGGGAAAAAAAAAAAGGTTGAGTACTCTTTTGGATGTGTACTTTCATAATTTGTGTATTATATATGCACAGTTCATGCAGTAATTTTTCACAGCACTAGCATTAGGTCAAATTCATAATCAGAATCTGCATTGCTGTAACTAAGAGCAGAATCTAATCCTAAACTCTTGATTTCAGTGTTTCGACAAGGTTAACTTTTTAAAAAGCAGCCCTTCCCTCCTACTTTTTATGCTATTCTTTTAAACCCCAAAAGAGACAAATATAAGCTGTAACTTTATGTGCTGCATAAATCAGTCAAGAATGTTGTTCCTGCCCTGATTTAAAATTCTGCATCATTTGGAGCCAGTTGGTTGCCCAGGAGAACTAGGAAGAGAAGATCAGGGTTTTGTGGTGATTTCCCATAGCTCTTACAGAGAAGCTAATCCAGGGTGATTTAGCTACAGCCAGGATGCTGTTGATTCTTGAGTTTTCTTTATAAAACTATTCACTTTACTTCACATCACTTAATTCACTCCTGAATGACCCTTTGTCTAGTGACTGATTTCACTGTGTCATTTCCTGTTACTCAATTTAGTCTCAGAGGGGCTGGCTAACCAGGGTACTCCTCCACACAGATGCAAGGAGATTCCACTTCCTTTTCCTACAGACCAGGGCTTTCTCTTCAGAAAAGAAGAACACAGGGTGCACATTTGTAAACTTGAGCCAGGCGGAGCAAGCAAAGATCTGCTGTTTCCTCTATAGAGTAAGCTAATAAAAATGCTTTGCGGAGAGGCTCTGTGACCCAGTGGTTACCGCAGAAATGTCAGGCAGGATTTCTCAGTTCTATTGTAGAATCACAGTCTGGTTTGGGTTAGAAGGAACCTTAAAGCTCATCCAGTTCCAACCCCCTGCCACAGTGCTGGTCCCGATACAAAACTGGGGCTTGATAAAATTTAATGGGTTTTGTATGTTTCTGTTTCTTGTCCTTATGTTAATTTTGCCCTTGACTAACAGTTCCTAATTTCTGATGTAATCTGGGGCAAGTTAAATAACTTTAGTGTTTTATGGCCCTGTCATGAAAAGAAGTGTATTAAACAGGAGAACATGGCTGTGAAATCAGTGAGGTAGGTTCTGCACTGCATACAAAGGCAGCAGGAGACAGTAGGTATTATTTCAAAGGCCAATGGGAAATTCATCTACGGAAATCGAGACGTAGGTTTTTCTGAAATATTTAACTGCTTTACCAGTATCATGTGGGAAAATCTCTGGGGTATCTACTGGTTGAGTCTTTACAAAAAAATGACATTTACACCTTCTAGCAAATACTGAAAATTCAGATAATGTTTCTAGGGGATTATTAAGGGACACGCCAAATTAAAAAAAATCAGATTTTCTTATCAGTAAACTTGTAGCACTGTAATTTCCCAGAGCATGTAATGGCCCTGCCATAGGAAAATGAGGGTGCTGAGGAGCTGGCACAGGGTAACCAGCCCATCCCTGGCAGTGTTCAAGGCCAGGTTGGACACAGGGGCTTGGAGCAACCTGCTCTAGTGGAAGGTGTCCCTGCCCGGGGCAGGGGTTAGAGGTAGAGGAGCTTTAAGGTCCCTTCCTACACAAACCAGTCTGGGATTCTATGATTCCATGATTCCATGATTCCATTCCTATGTTTAAATGACTTTCAGACAAAAGAGTCTGCTGAGTGAAGCTGCATATTGAATTATTGTTAAATACACAGAATATTGCAATCTTTGCTTAAGCATATGGACAACAGTAATTTAGCTTCTTTCAGGATACTTGAACTTTCAGAAAGCTGTAGGCTTTTCTTTATTGCCTGCAAGTACTATAACTTGAGATGGATACTGGGATCTGCTCTACTAACAGAACTAATGGTTTTCTAATTGTGTCTTTTGTCTTCTTCAATTTGTAGATATCATTTACCCCACCTCATTCTTGTGATACACTTCAGAATTGGTTCTATGATGAAACTTCAAGAAGCTGCTGTTACCAGTGTCCCTCAGGTCAGTATGTTTATAATTCAGTCAAATTAATATGGAGCCTTTCTCAGAGAGATAGTAGGAACCATGTGTATCTGTAGAGTTACGTTTTGTCCTTGAAGATAAGTGCAATTCTATGAACCACTATCTAATGTGAATACAGACGTGAACTTGTTCTTCTCTGCCCTGCTCCTGTGCAGGCTGCAAAGCGCAAGCAAGATAATTTGCTAGAATTTTTTGTGGGTTTTATTCATTGACTTGACACTGAAGTAGCTAGAAGTAGGCAGGTCTAAGCGTTCATTTCAGCTTGCCTCAGTGTATGAAATAGCACAGTGAAAGAGGTTTCTGATCAGAGACCAAAAAAAAAAATACAGCATCAAGGTGTGGAAAATCTGTCATATCTTCATAGTCAAAAGAGTTGAGAAAGTGTCTCACATGAGAAAGGGAACAGCCCCTTGTGAGGGGACACAGTGAGCTTTGCCGGAAGCTGGTTGTGACTCAGAGAAGCACACAGTCAGAAGCAGGAAACACCTTGGTGAGACAAGAGTTCTGGAAATGTCTGAAACAACCCCTATGGGCCTAAAAACCCCCTCAGTGGGTGGGGCATTTCGAGGTACTTCACCATCATCAAGCTCTTCTTATAGAAATGTTTTTCTTTTTCTTTTTCTTTTTCTTTTTTCTGAGAGGAAAGTTTTCACATTCATTTGTGCACTAATGATAAAGAGGGCATTAGCTCTCAGTTGCGAGCATTTGCATGCAATTACATTGCGGGTCCCACTGGGACATCTTGTGCTGCTGGCCACACCACTAGATTGATTCAGAAGCTGTAAAAGGGATGGAGAAACTGGTGCTGTGAAAGAAGAAAAGGGGTAGGGATCTGTCTCTGAGCCACTCCCAAGAAAAGCTCTTTTCTCCTTCAAAACCATAGTTTGCACAAGCTCCCATAATGACAGATGTCATAGTGAGGCCTTGTGAAAAGCAGAGATCTGATTTATATCTGGCCGTAATAAGCCACCAGTCTCAAACACTTCACTCTGTTTATTCTTGCAACTCATTTTGTTGCCACATCCTCATGCCAGTCTTGGACATCTCTTCCCATCCTCCAAGGCCTCATTCACAACAGAAACTCATAAGAATCCTTTTTCATTCTAATCTTCTACTACTCCTTCAAGCAATAACCTGTTCATATCTGCTACTAACTTCAACTGCTCACTGCGAAGAAAAAGAAGCTTTTCTAAAACTCCATTTAATCAAAGTGGAGCATCTTGAGCTCTAGAGGCAGCCTGCCTTTACTTTCCTTGGTCTCCAAGCTCACAGATGTACAGCCTTCAGTCTGAGAATACTGGCCCACATGCAAGCTTCCCTCTGTTTCAAAGTTAATTTCAAGATAAACTTCAAACCAAACCTCAAAAGATCATTCTAATCAATTTCCACAGCTGCTACATCTCATGTACTTAATTCTGCAGGAAAAATGATACTTCATACCTGGAATACCAGAAGAATAGTTTCTTTCTGTCATTGCAGAACAAAGTATTTTGCTCCTGTCAAGGGGAGTAACAGACTTTCATGGGAAATAGTGGTATATGCTGGAACAGCTCATATTATGCAGAAGTTGGCATTGCACTTCTGTTTATGAATTTTCAACCTTTTTTGCTTGGTTGGGTTTTTTGATGTTTGTTTTTTTTTTTGGGGGGGGGGGTCGGGTTGTGGTTTTTTTTTGGTTTAGACTCTAAATCAGGTATCCAGCTCCATGAGATAGTGCTGCAGTCAACACTCAAGATAGTTTCCCACTCAGTTAACAGCAAATCCTCAGGAGTGAATGAATGCATGTCCTCATAAAAGAAAAACACTTCAAACACTTATTTTATCTACTTACTTTCAGGACATTTTTCTGTACAGGTGATTGCAGCTGGTGACTTTTATCTGGTTGTTGAGCTGTGAACACAGTCCATGGAGATCAGAACCAGGAGACACTGTTAGGCAAGCTTCAAAGCGACTGCACCTGGGGCACACATCCGCCAAGGGAGGGACCAATGTGTACAGGAAATCTCAAATAACTGAAGATAAAGCTTTTGGGACATTGGGGAAGGAAGGGGGAAATGACACACATGTGCAGGTACACGTGTGCAGCTTGAGTGCTGAGATTCAGCAATCAGCTGTCACCTTGAAAAGAACAGTCTCAGACAAGTAGTTTTGAGGAGGTGTGAGTGATGTGGTTCAGGCTTGTCTAGTGGTATTTAGTGGGCCAAATATAGCACAGCTGTTTTTACCTGCACTCTCACGTCATGCTTGCCAAAATGCATAGCACGTGAATTATTTCCCTGTTAGGTTCCCCCTCCCTGTGGTTAACTCTATAATTGGTTGATGCAGGCTGGATGCTGAAACTTGGGTTCATTTCTCTCCTGTTTCCCACCTCTGAAACATTCAACTCTTCCTATCTTTATGTTGGTACTTTAGCTTTTCCTTTTGCTTTGTAACTGCTGTTGTTTCTTACCATCTATTATTTCTACCTACTGGCAAGGCCACAGAGTCACAGCTTACCACTATGCCTTCTAATTTCTTTGGTACTATGGCCAGTGGTAGAATACCTCATCTGTTGCTTCAGGAGCTGAAACATTAGGAATGCTTCTGTCACACCCTTTTCCATACTCCTGCTGGTTATTGTACCTAGCTGGCCAGATGGATGCTTTTAAAAGCTGTTCATTAGAAAATTACTACCCAGTATAAGCACAGAGTCATAGAATAGCTTAAGTTTGGCAAAGACCTCCAGAGGTCATCTAATTCAGCCGGCAGCCCAACCTCCTGTGTGCTGCATGTACACAGAAGGTCTGGGAAGTCCTGGGCACTGCGCTTGCAGTGAGCAATGGACCCAGGGGAGTTGGATATGTTCAGCAGAGGTACACCAGCATCAGAAAGACATACATGTAATTTGATTTGTTTAAGGAAAACAATTGGAAAATTAAACCATCTCACAACTGTCAAGGCAACTGTAAAACTAGAAGGACTATTTAAAAAGCAACCTGCTGCAAACCTGCTAGGGGGATATAGGGCACGGCTCAGGGAGCACCATCTTGTAATTTTCCATTCTGAACATGAGAGGTGGGGTTATCCCTCTTTGAATCCACATGCATCTAGGTGATTCTGGAAACTTTTGAAGGGTAGGTGATGCTTTAGATAGCAAAATACCAGGACTGGGTTGCTCTAGTCAAGAGGAAAATATGGAAAACAACTGCTTGTGAACTTAGTCATGGCAGGTCAATATTGCCCTCACCACAGCTTTGCCATGTGCCCATCCTGCAGCAATCCACACTGAGTGTGACAACACTATGCACAGTGTTGCTGTAACAGGACAGCTGTGATCCCTTCACACTTGAATGGGAAAGGCAAAACCCTGCTAGAGAAACCAAATGACACGTACAAAGAGAAGACTGGTAGTGTGTCTGACAGGTGAATGAGTACACAGGAACACTGCAGGATGGTTGTCTCCTGGTATTCTGAACTAGTATCCTGTATATTTTGATGTTATTTTCTTTCTCCAGGCTATGTTAAGAAGAAAGCATGTCCTAGGGACCCAGGTGAAGACTGCATAAGGTGTGGACCTGAACAATATGTGAATGAAGCATTCCAAAAGCCAAGATGTGATGCTTGTGTATCATGCACAAAAGGTTTGCTTTCCCTCACACATACCTCACAGTTATATTTTATATATGTTTTTTATTTACACTTTATTTATATTTTATTCATTCAGAATTTCCAGCAGCAAAATTATCCATCTGTGGTTACTGGTCTTAGACAGCAGAATGCTACCTGGCACATAATCAGGGTTGCTTCCTGTGTGGCCTGGGTTTACCTAAAAATTCTCTCATCCAGTGCTATCCAAGCCTGATTTCTGCTTTCTGTCTTATATTACAAGCCATTATCTACAGACTTTTCCAATTCATGACTTGTCATTGTGAAGAGTGCCAGCAGCCTGTTCTGACTCCTGAGCCTTTGAACTGATGTTGCTCAGCTTTGGCCCCTGCTTTGCGTTTTCCTTGCAGGGTGATCCTTTGTTACCACATCTGGTTCTTCCCCACAGAGTCTGACCTTGTGGAGAAGGAGCCCTGCTCCTTCAATTCTAGCCGTGTATGTGAGTGCCGACCAGGCCTGTTCTGCCAGACCCCTGTTCTGAACACCTGCATACGATGCCAGCAGCACACTGTCTGCAAGCCTGGTTTTGGAGTCAAAGTCAGAGGTAGGAATTCCTGTGGTCCAGCTTACCTTTCCTGAGCTTGGCCATAGGCCTGGACTTGATGCATTTCGGTTGGTCAGTCCTCAGTCATGACTTTTATTCAGGCACCTCAACAAATGATGTTACTTGTGAAGAGTGCCCTTCTGGGACCTTCTCTGATCAAAATTCCAGCACTGACATCTGCAAGCCCCACACTGAGTAAGTCCATAGATCTTTAACATGACTAAGTTAGTTCAAAAAGGACAAAAAGGGACACTCACTGCTTCTGCTGCCAAGTAGACCAATTTATCTTAGAGGCAATGGGATAACCTTGGGCCTATGTGCAGCGCTTAGAGGGCCTCTTTATATCTGTCCACATGTTTGTCACATGGAAGATACACTTACATTGTACCATGGCAGTTTCCTCTAGTGCTGATACACTGTTCTCTTTCGTTCCCTAGCTGTGCCAAATTAAACAAAGTCGTGTTAAGCAAAGGAAATGCAACACATGACCAGGTTTGCCTGGACCAGTTGCCCACCTACCTTATCCCAAACACTTTGTCCATGAGGTTCAACAATGAAACAAGTAACTCTGACCTAAGGAGGTTTGAAGAGAACCTAGTGACCATTACTGGTATCCTTGTAAGTGCCACAATGACTGAAAACCCCAGTACAACTGCTGAGGAGAAAGCTTGGGCTGGCACCTTTCCCACCTCAGTCAAGGGGGAGACAACAATGGAAGGTAACAAACATAAAGCATTCACTCTGTCCAGCATGTTTTATTTGGATATATCTTTGGTAAAGGCAATTTTTATGTGGGAGCTTCCTGCAAATCCCCCTCAACTTGTGAAATTATGTCCATGGGTCTACGTCCAAACACAGATCTACTAGTAATTCCCACTCTGCCTTTTCTTAGCCTTTCCTGTACGTCCTTTCCCTTTCTGTGCTACAGGTCTAGTTCTCTGGGGAGTGGTTCTCTCTGTGATTGTGCTACTTGTGGGCATGCTGTCATTTTGGAAATTGAAAGTTTGCAAGAAGCAGATCTTCATCCTCAAAGGAAAGCGTGAGTTTTTAAAGCTGTTTCCTGTTTGATCTTCAAGTATGTGCCAACTGGGAACTCAAATATCCTAAATGTTGGGTAAGGGAATGTTCACTACAGCCTGGTGAAGGTGCGCCAGATAAGGTTTCTAGACAAACTGTTGATGCAGAATGTTGGAGAACGTGAGAGAAAGATGGAAGCAGCTGTGAATTTATGAAGGAAGATACTACAAGCCAGGTGGGGAAAGGGTAACCAATGGTTTCTTCTCCCAGCACAGACTCTAATATTAAATGATACCTGAAGTGTTTTGTGAGTATTTGTTGGTTCCGGGGATGAGGTTGACCTTTGGGCATGAGAGGAAGAGTGATTTTTACTGGTACGGATTTCCTGTAGCTTTGCCTAAAGTTACACGTGGGGTGTGCTTGCAGAAAACCATTCCCTCTTTTATAGAGAGGAGGATGTGCATATTGTAGGTTGGTTGTAGACCTGTGGGTGTGGTAAAGCTGTTAGAGCCTGTACAGTCCATGATGACTTTTACTAATGAATGGTTTCTTTTGACCAGCACATCTGCATTCCATCCATTCACGCAAATGCAGGCTCAAATCTCAAGGTGACTCATGGACCAGGAATTGTAATCCTTATGTCTAAAGCATAAGTGGATAGTTTTAATATGGAACTTTATTTTATGGGGTTTTTTTATTTAACACGTGGAACTTTTTAATGTCACGTGTATGTCTCTGCTGACATGCAAAAGGCCGGTCCAGCTGTGTGTCCAGCGCAGGCAGGTGATGCTCTGACAAGTCAGTAGGTGGCACTTTTTTCCCAGTGAACGGTTGGGCCATGTGTCAGTGCGAGGGAAGCTTTCCTGGGAAAACGCCCCATTCATGTCTGGGCACTCAAATGTGCTCCAAAAAGAGTGGGTGTTGGCCATAGCAACCTCTACAGCTCCTCTGTAGCGTACACATTTTGCCCAATTAACGAATTCCTATCTCAGAATTTCCATTTCCACTGACTGATCCATTCTCTTCTGTTGTGGTAGATTCTCCTAATTACCATACAGTAGAGCTTTATACAGGAATAAAATTTAAAACCTCCTGTGTGCAGCTTAGTTTTCTCAAAATGGAATTTTTGCATTTTCACTTTCTTTACATAATAGAAACTGTTGCTGCGCAGCATTATAGATATCTTGAAAATAAAGGTGGCTGCATGTCAGGGCAAAATTAGATAATAAGCCTGAGCCCACCTAGTTGCATGGTGCTACAGAAGGATGCTGCACACTTCTTTCTTCTCACTTCTTTCCCCAGTGCTACCTTCCTCAGTCCTTGCATAAAATCCCATCAATCCCTTAATCCTTAACATTCACCTTGACCACATGATGAACTGATCTAACTTGTTCATCCAGTAAAAGTTAACTTTTTTTTACTTAAAAAAAAAAAAAAAAAAGCAAGCCTGTCTTCTGCTTATCTAGAAAGTTTAATCAGTTCATCATTTCATTAGATGAATACCAGTTGTGGTGTGGGGAGAATGATAGGGATGGCCACAGAGGGTTTTGGGGAGAGCAGGACCTCAGAGTCTTGGCAGCAATATGTGGCTGGTTTTCCTCACCAGTGTCATGTAAGTGTGCCCTGAGTGGTAATGAGAGCCTAATGCAGGTGGGTGGGGCAGCAGAGTGGTTTAGGACATGGCTGGGTGACCTTTCAGAGCAAGTATTCACATTCTTGTGACTGCTGTGAATTTTCTCCTCATAATTTTTCCTCTTTCCATTGCAGGTCATGATCTAATGAACAAATGTACAGTAAGTGGTAACAATATTCCAAACCAGATCCCTTTCCATTCCAATGTAAATAATGATATTTTTAAATGTGCAGTTAAAAAGTGATGGCCTTTTTGTCTGGACTATCCTCAACAATGCATGATCCTCTAGGCACAGCAATGAGATGTGCTAGGGCTTGCTATTTTCATGTCTTGGTCTATGTTTAATGTGGTGTTAAATAATGTGATGCCTCCAGTCTTGCTTGTGAGGGAACTATTTGGTTTGGTCTTACACCATCCATGTTGCATTCTATGGGGCAAATCCAAAATCATAGGATGAACATGCCTTTTCTACCTCTTGGGAGAACTTTGTCTGTCAGGCCCATTTTATCTTACTCCAGTCATACAAGTGGGACTTCATCACCTTCCCTCTTTGTAGGATTTGGCATGACTGTAATGAGGGCACACAGAGGGTATTGTTTGTCTGGAAGACTTTCCATCAGGACCAGCTTCTGGCTTAACAGTATGGTTTGCAGATGAACAAGACAAACCTCAGTCAATATGGTAACAACAGAAAGCAGTTCCCCAGCTGCTGAAATCATCACAGCTCTGTTTGATTCCTCCACTTTCAGTGAAATTACAGCAACTTTTGTCCTCTGAGTCTTCTCAGTTTTTAGGCTTGTTGTCTCTGAATGTCCATATCTGCTAAAACACTTCTCAGACTGTTCCTTTTTTTGTTTTTATATAGGTTTGCTTTTAAAAGTTGTGCATTTGCACACATAAACCCCACTACTTATTCTAATATGATCTGCAATCAGGTATCATAATTTCACTGTGTCATTGCTAATTCCTGAATTGTGGGGAGCTTCCACTCTTGCTTTCATAGTGAGTCAGACATGAGCAAGAGTTTTAAATTGCACATTTAAAAATCTTCCTTGTGGAAACAGAAACAGAGCTAGGAACTACCAGAAATTTGTGATGCAGGACCTTCAGCCTCTCTCAGATTCTGGCTCCTCTTTTAAAGGACTATTTGTAGGTAATTCTTCACCTAATAGCTAGTCTGAGTTTGTTTCTCCCACCTGAGGTCCTGTTAAGGCAATTCCATTTTGAAGTTCAACCAGTTCAACCTCTGGCTTGTTTTGTTCTCCCGCAGGAGTGTGGTAGATCTTTGCAAAATTTAAGAGGAAGTTACATATTTTCATATATATTCCATATATTCCCAGTTTTGACTGTTAGACTCTATCACCATATGACTACACATCTGTACAGGTTTGTCCTCTGATGCTTATCTCACAACTAAATCAAAAATCCCTTAAAATTCTTACCTCCAGCATCTAACATACTGACGTTACACTCTTTGCTGAAAAGTGCTGCTGAGCTTCAGCCCCCTAGAATGAAGCTGCTACTAGATCACAGGATAGCAGACCGCAGCAGAGCATACAGTGGAAGACTTGTGGCAAGAAGTCAAAGTAGCAAATAGGTGGATTTATAAAGGTTTATGGGCACCTAAATTGCAGACAAGGTAGTGGAATTTACAGGAAACCGGATTTCAGTGGAAGTGAGGTACATTCTTGCAAATGTCATCAATTTAGTTTAGAAACACTATTTTTAAATATGGCCTTAAATGATGCAGAAACAAGTTCCTAAATCAATTTTTACTCCTTGTGACAGTGGTGCTACGAAGTACATCAGGTTATTCTGACTCCCGCAGAAGGGTTCTGTAGACCTACTGCAATCTTCCCAGTGTTGTTTTTACACTCACCTCACTTCTACTCTTTTATGTCAGCAGATCATACTGGCTACTGACAGTGGTCCAGAAGAGAAGGAATTAATTGACAGAACTCTCCCTTTGGAAACCAACAATAACTTGGTCTCCAGGACAGAAAATGCACATAGTCCTCCTCTGAGTCTGACTGATGTGACACTGAGCAATGGAAATGCCCCAGATTGCCCCATTGATTCTCGAGTGAGAGACCACACGAATAATCGAATTGGTGAGTTTTGCTTTTATTTTTTTCCTCTTGCCTTTTCAATTTTTCAACCATGGGCACATCATGTCATTCTGAGATTATTAGTAAACTGCAAAGTCTTCCAATCTTCTAACAAAGATTGGGGCTGAATCTCCAGAACCTTTGACACACAAATTCTGGTACATCTATGCATTTTGAATATTCTTTTATTTTCACATTTTTACTGTGCCTTAGTCACTTATGAATCCACCAGAAAAATGCTCTTCTTCCTCTTTTTCATTCCAGAAGATGTAAATTTGCAGAAGAAATTTGAAATCTGAAATATGTCAGCTGGAAAATCATGCTGTAACACTTAGTGAGAGTTGTACTTCACATGTCTCAAGATACCATATTCTTCTCTTGATTTCACAGTAACAGCTTGAGATGTGTCTCACATATGTTCCTGTAAAGTCTTTGACCATGGCACAGGGTAGTAGATAAAGTCAGGCAAGGAGGCTTAGTCACCTAAGCTTAGTCACCTAAGACACAGTGTACATGAGACATTCTGGCAATGTTTCCAAAGCCAATTTTGAGGTTCTTTAAAGGGTTTTTTTTATATTGCTAGAGCTGACTTTTCCTTACTAAATGCCCTGATTTTTCTGACAGTGGTCAACTTGGGATGAATGTGATGATTTGACTTACTATACCCAGAAATATTCAAGCAGTTGTGAACAATAACCACAGCATCTGATCTGCAGCATCCTTCTGAGTAAAATGTAGTGGTCCAAGCCACAGCAAAGGCCTTATTTACCTTTTGTAAAGGGTCAACAAGTTGGACACAAGTTTCAAGTCTATCCCAGAAAATTTTGTAGTTGATTCTCCACTGGAAAGAAACTAATTTCTTTGCTGGTCCCGAGACCCCCAATAATTACCCAGAATTTCTGCACAGCCCTGATCCTCGCCCAAGAGCTGCTTTTTAATGCAGGTGTTGTTGCTTCTCAAAACAGCAGGAGCATAAATCTTGGATTGTCTGTATTTATCTTCCCCAGATCCCAATGAATTGCTTCTCTCATGAATATCCTACTGCCTTTTCTAATCTGTTTTTCTCCTGCAGCTCTTGCTATAGCACAGTGGCTTCATCACATAGGAGCTAGGTCTGCTGGATCTAAAATGCCCAGAGTCCCATTGCCGATGCTCCAAAACCAGACACTGTAGTATAAAATGTTCAGGCCTTCCTTTATCACTTACTATGTTTAGTGCTTCGATTTCAAACTTAAAAGCACCTTATAAATTAACAACAAAGTAGAAAACTTACAATGTGCAAAACCCAAAAGTTTTAGTGGGTTAGTGAATTCTGTGTTTTCACAGTGATGGGCTTGATCTGCAGGCTTCTGATTAAAAAAAGAATGGGGGGGGAAAAGAAAAACTGAGAACCAAATATAAGATTGCATGAAACGGAACCATCTCTAGGGTCAGCAGTGATTGGTAACTACTTTTTTCCTTCCTCAGAAAAAATATACATCATGAAGGCTGACACTGTTATTGTGGGGTCCATTTCAGAAGTGCCTAGTGGCAAGAACTGTACTGCTAGAGAATGTGAAAGTAATGTTGATGCTGAGGAAAACACGGAAGAGGAACTAGCAATGCACTATCCAGAGCAGGAAACGGAGTCTTTTCCATGGAATGATGTAATGGTTCCTGTGGAAGAGGAGGGAAAGGAATTTCATCACCCCACCACTGCCACTGAAAAGTGATAACCCACTGAGAAGATATGTGAAGTTACAGAATCATCCAGTGTGACACTAAGCCTGAATCTAGAAGGGAGGTAAACACAGAGTGCCTTAGGGTATCTGAAAACCCATATAACACACTGCAATACATTCAAATGAGGAATGCTAGAACCTACTTCATCAGACAAATGAAAGGATCACCCAAGCTGTTGGTCTTCATAGCTGACATCAAGTATTTCTCTTCCCCTCTCTCCCAGTATCACGCTGGAAACAAATACGGATCAAAGCTACAAAATTCAGAAGACATCTGGATGCCAACTCAAGTTTCACAGCTTGATTTCTCTGCATCAAGGAATTAATTGAAATCTATATCTGATTACTTCTATTAGCTATGGAAATTCTAGCCAGAATTCTGAGTTGATGTGTTTCATATGTTGTTTCTATTCCAGTATGACCAGTACTTTCAATTTTGGCCTAAATTTTGCAACATCTGGTATTTTTCTTAAGGTCTCAACTCTTCACTGAAAGTAATGACAGTTTCAGTTTTCCCTAACACAAACAGAACTCTTATATTTTTGGACCTCGTGTTTCTAGGATCAAAAGATGCCACACAGGCCTAGGAAACAGATGGCAAACAAAACTTGAGGCCACTCTTTCTAGGTTTTGGGTTCTGATTCATGTCTTTTGACTACTTCAGATCATCAGGAAGTGTTCAAAATGGCCTCTTCTGATGGAAGCCAAACTGGCTGAACATTTGGATTTTGGATGAACTGTGGGTTTAGCCCAGTGTGGAGGCTATAAAAAGGGAAATGAAGAAAATAAACTATTTTTCTATGAAAAGGAAGGCCTGAAAAACAGGCACAGCAGTAATTTCCTGTAACATTGTTAATATCTCTTGTTTTAGAATTGCTCATTAATCATCAGGGTGACACTGATTGGCATATCTAATGTTTAAATTTTTTAAAGATAATTTTAGATCTGTTTTGTGGTCAACTGGCTTGTGTTACGCTATTTCTCAGTCTTTCACACTGGTAACTGTAAATGTAACAGTGTCGACTGTATTTTTGCACAGGAGAATGGAAAATGAACAAGATGACAGAATGTGCCTTAATAGTCAAAAAAAAAGAACTACAAAAGTTTGCTTTGTAGTTTCACCCCGGCCAGAGTACTGTGGTAACAGCTGTGCAACTGCACATCTTGTGTCTTAGAACACACAAAAGGAACCTTAAGAGCATAAAAACCACCCTCTTGGGGCAGACTGGTAGTAGGAGCCAAGCGTTTTATCCCTGACAGTCATGGTAAGAGATGTTATTCAGGAAGAGTACATAAGCCTGGTTAATATCTGCTGTTCATATTCCTGAGTTCCACAGCATCAGCTGTAATTGGATTAAGGATGTTGAAAAGTTTATCCCAGCCTTTAGTGATCATTCATACTGCCATTAATTTTTCTTATCTCTTTTGAATTCCCTGGTACAATCTGCCTCCATAAGCAACAGACTACAGACTACTTCTTTACCAGGCACTGCATAAAGAAGTACTTTTACCACTTTTAAACCGGTGACTTGCTTAGTTCAGTGAGTGCCTCTAGTTTTTGTATTGCAGAATTTTGTGCAATACTTAGTTGCTTTTATAAATCTTGATTGTATCCTCCTCAGCCTCCAAGCTGAGTTCCCACATTTTTATATTTCTCATATAAGTTGGATGTTCCACTGCCTTGGTCATTTTAGTTGACCTCTTCCACATCTTCCCTCATGTCACTACACTCTTCTGGACACATGGAGGCCAGAACCATGCACTGTACTGAAGAGGAGTAGGCCAAGGTTTTATATAGTGCCAAACTGTTCTGATAGCGGTGCCTCTCTGGATGAAGCCCACTATTTTGTTTGCCTTTTCTTTTGGCTACCCCTGCACACTAAGCAGATGACCTCAGAGAACTGTCAAGCATGACTAAAGGATGGCTCCTCTAAGTGGTAGCTGCTAGACATGAACGCACCACGTATGCCTCGGTTAGATGACTTTTGCCCTGTGTTGATCTATGTAGAAGCTGATTTGCCACCTTTTTATGAGCTCTTTCTGTCTTCATTTCCCTTGTCATGTAACCCTCTGGACAAGTTTAGTATTGCCTTCTCTGTGCAGGTGCTTTTTCCTCCAGATCATTGATGAAGATATTGAATAGAACTGGCCCCACCAATCCCCCCTGCAAACTGTTTTCTACCCTGAAAAATGAACATTATGTGGTGCTCTTTTGTTCCTACCTTTTCAACAGCCATAACTTCTGTATCCTGTTACCTTCTAGTAAATCCACAAACGGACCTTTCCTCCAATCCTGTGATAGCTTTGGTTTTCCATAACTTTAGGTGTGGAACCTCATCAAAGGCTTTTTGAAAACACATGTAGTAGGTCCACTGGATCTTGCGTACTCAGTAAGCCTCACACTGTAAGGCAAGGTATGTTGTTAAGATTTTGTGACTGAAGAAGTAAATCCAGAGAAATTCCTACTTTTCTGAAACCACAGCCCCAGAGATGTGGTGGGAGAATCTCAGCATCCTGGGACCTAGCCACTGACTTCCATCAGCAGTTAATCTACCTGTAGTACATTAGAACATGGTGTAATTTCAAGTGTTGCTAATTCCAGTCTTTACTTCTTGAATTCTGCAAGTCTGGAACATAAAATAATTTCTAAAACTAACTATTGCCACTGTATATTTTAGTTGGTGTCCCAAGTCTTGTGCAAGAGACAATAACTGAATCCTTTCTGTGTACTTCTGTGTTTGTACCTGCTTGGTTTCATTCAGAAGATAAGTTGCTCCTAATGCTCATTGAAATGTCTTTTGGCTATCAGTACTGCCATGTCAGTGGCAGTTACATGGGGTGAAGAAAGAAATAGAATTCACATTTTTTGGTTTAAGTGCTTGTTGTGCAACAGAAGGCCAAGTCACCGAGTTGTGTCATAAAACAGCAATGCAAGGAAGAAGAAAGAACTGTGTGGGACAAATACCGGACCTCTTCCCTCACTTCCAGTCAGGGTTGTTCACTGTTTTCCAGTCATACACTTTATTCCAGAAAAACACAGGCACTTCTATTTCATTTCAGACAACACCAATTTGTGTATTCACAAACTGTAAATGACCCTGTTCACCTGGCCATGGTGGTTAAGAGGGTGTTCTGTAGTGACAACTGCTGGACCAGGCTGCCCAGAGAAGCTGTGGCTGCCCCATCCCTGGCAGTGTTCAAGGCCAGGTTGGACACAGGGGCTTGGAGCAACCTGCTCTAGTGGAAGGTGTCCCTCCAGTTGGAACTGGATGAGCTTTAAGGTCCCAAACCAACATATGATCTGAGAGTTTAGCTCTGTATATAAAGAAATCTTTTTTACTGGAACAGCTTTCAAGGTGAATCATATGCATTGCAACCTGCTAGATGTATTATAGCTGGCTGGGTTAGTAATGCTGGTAATGTGTGAATTAAAAATTAGGTGGATTTTAAGCCATAGCCATACTTTTCTTGTCTGACATGTAAATGTTTTGATGTTGCCATTTCCAGTAAATATATTAGTTGCAGAAAAAACACTTGTTCTGCAAGAGAGCCATTGAGGCTATTAGTCAACTGCAGCGCTTCTCAAGAGCAGAGCAGAGCAGGGCTGAATTGACACTGAAGGCTCTGCACCACCCCTGCAGCAGGCATGAGGGGACGTACTGTGGCGGGTACGAACGCTGGGACACTGCCAACGGGTGAGTTCGGATTTGGGGGCTAATGGAGCATCCCCGCGGCTGAAGAGACCCTTCACACGGGTGGGAGTCTCTGGGCAGATACCTGGAGTCCTTTTCTGCCCGGCCAGCTCCCAGCTCCCATCCGTAACCCGCGTA
>NW_009921389.1:28080-35095 GCF_000696875.1 Nestor notabilis | reverse complement strand
GGTTCCAGCGCCGAGTCCCGCCCGGAAAGCCTCGAGTCAAGGAGAACCGGGCTCCGGGGGGTTAACTGCGCTAGTTGAGGCCTCCCAGCGCCGGGGAACCCCGGGGTGTTCCCTGCGTGGAGGCAGAGCCGCCTCCTTCGCCTCCGCAGCGTGATGGGGGTGTCGCTGCTGGGGAGGTGTCTGATATCCCAGTGTATTCGGGAATGATAAGGAATTGTGTTTAATCGGCTCCGGGGTGAGAAGGGGTGGATGTTGTCAGAGGTTGGCTCCAGGTACAGACCGACGGGCGCTGCTGGGGCAGCTTGGCTGGATAGAGAGCAGGGAGAACGCTTGGCTGGGTGCTGGGTTGTCCCTCCGCTGTTGTGGGTGCTCCTCTGCTCCATCAGGGTGTTCTGCACGTGTTTGTGTCCGTCCAAGGTGTCACAAAGCCAACCCGGGGCAGTCGCGCTAAGGCTGAGCTGCTTCCTCAGGTGTCCGTAAAGCTGAACTCCACTTGGAACGCTTCCTTACTCCTTAGTTCCTCACTGGGAGCTTGAGGTGAGTTAAACTTTGTCAAGACAAGCTCCAAAACTGCTTCTGTAGCAGCAGACTGTTGGTGCTGCTGGAATTGGGGAGGTATTGGCTGCCTGTAAGCATGGAGGTATTGGCTGCCTGTAAGCACGTGTCCGTGAGGGATCTCTGTGCTCCAGGCAGGAGGTGAAACCAGCTTTGTTAGGAAGGCTGCAGCGCGGTGGGGTTTGTGCCGGAGGTGCCTTGGTGCAGGAATAGTTGCTCTCCTTGTTCTCCTTAATGGGTCTTAATGCAAAGAGATGTGGCCTGTTCGTGCTGTTCATTTTGCCTTCTGGAATTCACTCCCCCTGGAACAATGTGAGGAGAGGAAAGCCTGATCAATGTGCTCCCTGGGAAGGGGGAAGTGAAGTAATATCCGTGTGGTTTTTGTGAGAGCTAGAACGAGCACCGGTGAGGACAGCGTG
Organism: Nestor notabilis; assembly: GCF_000696875.1. NCBI lineage: Eukaryota > Metazoa > Chordata > Aves > Psittaciformes > Psittacidae > Nestor > Nestor notabilis. The sequence goes on along the minus strand of NW_009921389.1, from coordinate 34,121 downwards.
TTCCAGGATATGTGCTGTGGCTTCTTTCAGAATACAACGTGCAGATGAGCTGCTACGGACCCTGAGCGTGAAACCTTGTGCTTTTGTAAGGCCCTGTAGGGACAGGCCAAGGGGAATGGCTTGAACCTGCCAGAGGGGAGACTGAGATGAGCTCTTGGGCAGAAGCTCTTCCCTGTGAGGGTGCTGAGGCGCTGGCACAGGGTGCCCAGAGAAGCTGTGGCTGCCCCATCGCTGGCAGTGTTCAAGGCCAGGTTGGACACAGGGGCTTGGAGCAACCTGCTCTAGTGGAAGGTGTCCCTGCCCGTGGCAGGGGTTGGAGCTGGAGGAGCTTTAAGGTTCCGTCCAACACAAACCATTCCATGATGATTCTATGAAAGCGTGGAAGGGGTTTCATAATGAAAGAGATTTGGGGCACTTTATTGTAATACAAAATCAGGAGAACACAAGATGTGCTCATGCTGTAGTTGCAGAGAGGTTTGAGCCTTCCTGAGCTGTTCTGCCCATTTGGAGAGGCAGGGGATGCCTGGCAGTAGGATCATCATGCAAACTTTCAGCTGATATATTCTGCCTTTAAGCAAGTCTTTAATGTTCTGAAGGCAAATACCTCACAGCTCCCAGGTAGTGGAAGATGATCAGTGTCTGTAGAGGAGTGTGATCGTCTAGTTCTTCCACATAGTGCTTGTTAGCTTCAGGGGGAGAGCAGCCCAACAAGTGTGAGGTTTTGGGTCTTTTTATTCTTCTGACTTAGGAACTTGAGCCTTTTGGCTTGTTCCATTAGTCACAGGAGTTGCCGGTAGTTAATAGTTCTTCTAGTTAGAACTGGCCAAGCAAGAAAGGTTTTTAAGGACATATGCTTCTAACTTGGCCAGTTGTAACACGCCTCAACGATATTTAACACATCTGTGGAGGCTTCTTGCCCTACCAAGATGTTCTTTGGCATAGTTCTGAATTGGGGGCGAATTATTGCACTCTGTTTAGAGGCGGTGTTTTCACTCAGTGACCTGCTAACCCTTCTGATCCCGTCAGTGATCAGTAAATAGAACTGAGGTCAGAGACACACTGGTTATCCAGGTATACCAATAAAGAGAACTGAGGTCAGAGACACACTGGTTATCCAGATTTACCTTCCATAGAAGCAGATCCCTTCCTACCAAGATACAGCATCACTTCCATGACTCCTTTATCTGCCCAGCTTGTGGAATGGCTCTTGGCACTGTGTTCTAATAAGGTAGGAAGACTTGCTTCAATAAGGAGATCCTGGCACAGGGCCCTTCAGGTGGTGCCTCGGGAAGTGCTTTTGCTTTTCAGGAGGTAATAACGTCCCTGCCTGCGTTTGGGATGGTGGCTGTTGCCTTTTTTAGCAGTCAATGGCAGTATCCTGAAGCACAGCCTGGAGTAAGCTGCCCCTTTTCTAGCACGCAGCGTGTTATACAGTTAAAAATTAGTAGGGACCTGAAATGATTAGTATCTGGCTGGTGGCCCAGAAAGAAGGAAAGCTGGATCTGGCAGCATTTGACAGTAATTTTCTGTAAGACAAGTGTCCTTAGCTCTTTCATTGTCCAATTGATTCCTTAACAATAGCGTTCCCATTTGTAATGCTGAGTCTATAGAGCTACTCCAGCAGGAGAAGAGAGAGGAGCACGAGTTGCGGCCAGTGCACATGCAGCTGTAAACAGGAGGTGACTGCTACAGAGCAACAGGTAAATGTGGGTTTAGAATAAAACAAACAAAACCCCAAAAGCCACCCAAAATCATGTTTGGTAGGAGTGGCAGTGGTCACCTATGGTATCGTAGCGTTAAGGGGGTGATAACCAAAATGCTGTGGTCTGTTTGCCTCATGGTCTTCAGTGGTTTTGTTCTTTCTTCCTTTCTTCTTTCGGGATCTCTTCTCCTTCAGTAAGAGAAGGGAAATAATAAGTTGGACTTCACTGAGGTTACATTTAAAGTAGCTCTCTTTCTCTGAACATTTAATTGAGCCGGAAGATTAAAAGGCATCTACTTGTGGTGCTTCTTAAACTGGTTACTTGCGTGTTTGGGTATGTTTTTAATGAAGCAGCTTTCATGTCTGAGCCACAGTCAAAACTTCAAGATCTAATTTCTGCTGGTTTTCAAAGCAATTGACTCATCAACTGCCTTCAGCTCTGGGGGCCCCAATGCAAGAGGGACGTGGAGCTGCTGGAGCGAGGCCAGAGGAGGCCATGGAGCTGCTGCGAGGGCTGGAGCAGCTCTGCTCTGGAGCCAGGCTGAGAGAGCTGGGCTGGGGCAGCCTGAGAAGAGAAGGCTCCTCAAGGGGACACCTTAGAGCAGCTCCAGTGCCTAAAGGGGCTCCAGGAAACCTGGAGAGGGGCTTTGGACAAGGGATGGAGGGACAGGACAAGGGGAATGGCTTGAACCTGCCAGAGGGGAGATTGAGATGAGCTCTGAGGCAGAAGCTCTTCCCTGTGAGGGTGCTGAGGCGCTGGCACAGGGTGCCCAGAGAAGCTGTGGCTGCCCCATCCCTGGCAGTGTTCAAGGGCAGGTTGGACACAGGGGCTTGGAGCAACCTGCTCTAGTGGAAGGTGTCTCTGCCCGTGGCAGGGGGTTGGAACTGGATGAGCTTTGGAGTCCCTTCCAACCCAAACCACTCTGTGATCAGTTTAGCCTTGTGCTGCAGACCTAAATGTCCATGTTCCTCTTTTACAATATTGCTGTTTTGTGATTTTCCTTTTTTTCCCTAATGCTAAAATTCTGGTGCTTCCAAAGCAAATTTGGGGAATCGCCACTCTTATTTGTGAAGGGTTTCCCCATGCCTGTAAGCCTTGTGCAACTTCAGCTTTCCCGCAGTCACACTGGATTTTCACTTGGCATTTCTAGAATTAAATGTGAATTCACTCCCTATCAGCACTCGCTCTTTGCTTGACTCCCCTTTGCCCCCGTGCTCCACAGCCACAGCTCTTGCTTCTGTTTCTTCACCTCGTCTCCTCTTGGCATCCTTTTTGCTTCCTGCTCCTTCATGGTGTCTTTTCATTGCTGGAAGGTGGCACCTCCTCTGTGTGTGATAAGTGGGCTGTTGGCATTGGAATCCTTCCTCACTGCGGAGCTCGGTGCCAACAGAGCCACAGGTGAGCCTTGGCTCTTGCCTTTAATCTGGGTGAAGCATTGCTCAAACCCGGGGCAGGACAGAAAGACTTTGTAGTCATCTAGCTAACATTTAACCAAGTTTACTTGGAAACCCCACACAGCTCCTGAGCTGCGCTTTAAGTGTTAATAGTGAATTTGAAATATTGGAGGTGACACATAAATGCATGGTAATGAGATCCTTCTGAAGCAAGCTGTCTGCTCATTCCAAAGGCAATGAGCTTTTAATTAGTGCCTTATCTCACGTATGGCACCTTTTGTTTTGTCCTCATTTATATTGCTTGTGTTATGAGAGTTAAAGATCAGCTGGTGTCCCCTGGTATGGGAACCAGTTGGCTGGTGTTACTGTGTAAGATCTGATTTACAGGTAGATAACAGGTAGCTTGTTGATCACAGAATGAATTGGTTTGGCCATGGTTTCAGGAGCTGGGGCTTATTGTTGTCCAAAGTCACATTCCTGGAAATTAAGATGTTCAGGGAATACCCATGTTGCTCCTGTGCAACACCTACTGGATAGTGACTTTGGAGCGTTGAATCTTGCCTCTTTCAGGAATGATGTGTTCTCTGTTTCATTATCATAAAATCCTTAATACACAGTTACCTGAAGCAGCTGTAGATGCTGAGCAGCAAGGTTAGCCGCTCAAAAACCCAGCCCAGTGAGGCTTGAGCCTTAAAACATTTAGGACTAACGCACAGACCCATCAAAAGGCAAGGGAAGGACAGAGCTGAAGTGGCTGAGCATGAAATGAGCTTGACTTGGTGGCAGAGCACTTGATCTTCTCGTGTGTGGTGGGAAGTAGGAAGGTTAACGCTTAGTTCAGCCTCTAAAGTGGCTTCAGTCAAGCTCAGTGTTTTCTGTCCTGCTTCTTGCCATGAAAAGCAAAGTCTGTTCCAGAGTATTGGAGCTTTCCCTGAGTCTCTTGCAGGGTGGTTGCGCGCTTCGTTCAGGCTGTGTTTTGGTGAGAAGCCCTCTGAACAGGCCAGTTTGAAAGGAGCGTCCCTGAGCTGGTCTAACGTGGGAAATGGGGCTGTTTGTGTGTTTCTTTTCCTCTTTTTAATTGCATTAAGGTATGCAGGAAATTCCAGACAGTTTTGACACAAAAGCTGTTTATCAGGAGCAACGAGAGCCAGTGAGGCCACGGGGCTGCCCTTGGAGGTGAGAACTCTGGATCTGTATTTGAGCTTCCCAGTCTTGGAGGTGCTAAAGGTTGATCTCAACTTCAGTAAGTGTGTCTGGTGCTGGAACAGGCAATTTTGTTCCTCTTAAACTTTGGTTTCCATGTTACAAGTGATGATTTCCCTGTTTCTTCCTGGGTGTGGTTTTCCTGAAGAAACTACTTTTGCTGTTCTCATTCCCTTATAGAAAAAAGGAAGTTTAAATCTGAACAGAAGGAGCTTATTTTCCCCGTTGTTATATTTACTGAACGTTTGAATTTCCCATAGCAATCTTCTCAACAATACCAAAAGATCCCAAGTATTTCCTGGAAAACAATGCTTGAGGAAATAACAATTTGGTTCTATTGGTTTGTTGAAATGGGTGAATGTCAACCTGCTCTAGTGGAAGGTGTCCCTGCCCATGGCAGGGGGTTGGAAGTGCATGAGCTTCAAGGTCCTTTCCAACCCAAACCACTCTATGTTCTATGATTTATTCATCAAACTCTCCTGTTAAAAGGCTCCTGAAGACGAAGTTGAACACAGGAGGCTGCTGTTATGTTGTCATAGCAGATTTTTGTCAAGTTCTTTAACAAAACTAGGACTGTGTTAACTGCTCCGTGTATCTCGAGGACTAATCTGTTCCTGCCATCCCTGTACAGCTGTTTAATGTAGGCTTTCTTAAAACCCCTAAGAAGCTTTCCTCTCCTCGTAGGGCTTTCGGATGTCTCTCTTCCTAATGATAAATGTCAACAAATGAGATCAGAGCATCTTCTGCTGCAGGAAGGGAGAAGTCATTTTCTCAGTGTGGTTTGGGTTTGGGGGTTGTTTCAATATAATGCTTCTCCTTGTGCCTGAGAAACCAAAGTAGATCCCATACTTCATCCTGCAGAGAAGGGGAGCGTTTGGGGATGCGTGGTTGCTGGTGGGATCCACTGGGACCCTCTGGTTGTACTCAAAGGGAAGATGCACGTGCAGGCAGGGATTCTCCAGGGCTTGAAGGTTTTTCTGCTGTTGAAGATCTGAAGAATGAAGCATCTGTGGAAGAACAGGGAAGATGCTGAGTACAATTGGAGTTGTCGTGGTATATTTTTAATCACTTCTAAGTAGTTGAGCACCTCTGCTTCATTTCATAACTGATTTAGGGTTATTCTTCCCCTTGCCTACATGACAAATCAGCACGGGAGAAGGTGAATTTGGATCAGGTTCCATCCTAAGCCAGTCCCACAGCCGAGGTGTTGGAGATGGGCATGCTTTGTGCACTGACAGCCGCCTGCCTCCGCCTGTTAGTGGGATTTGCTCTATATTCATGCACTGAGTATTCTTCCAGAAGAACCTGAATTTCCTAGGAAGTGAAACTGTCAGAAGAGCTACTCGCTTTTGGGTAGGCGGGAGGAAGAGCTTCATCCTGCTCAGCCATATGTCAGTGGGGACTTAAAGCCAGCAGGGTTTTAGGATTAAAAAAGGGTGAGAATTCAGTCACCCCTAAGCCCAGGCAGAGCAGGACCCCAGCGCTCGGTGTGTGGGGCTGCAGATGGATGGATCTCTGCCGTTCAGCTTCCAAAACTGCTTCCTGGTGCTTGTGGCTTTGTAAGCACCGGGATATTCCCCACCCTGAGCACGCTGCCTGTGTCCCCACCGGTGAGGGTGCTCACTGTGACCTGTTCCTGGGCTTGTTATCCAGCCACTCTGCATGGAAGCCTGTCCCCAGCTTCATGGAGGACATGGAGCTGTTGGAGCGAGGCCAGAGGAGGCCCCGGAGCTGCTGTGAG
>NW_009921389.1:23780-27744 GCF_000696875.1 Nestor notabilis | reverse complement strand
TGCCGGTGGCAGGGGGTTGGAGCTGGATGAGCTTTAAGGTCCCTTCAACCCAAACCAGGCTGGGGTTCTGTGGGTGCACTGCAACCAAGGGACGTGTTATTTATCTTTCTAAGCTATTTTCAATGCTTTATTCAGCAGACAACGAGCTTGCTGCAAATCCCTGCTCTGCAGCTGAAGGTTTGAATACCTCCAGGGTGAAAGAACATGCTACAGACACCAGGGCCAGCCAGACTGTGGCACTTGTGTTTGAGGAAACCTGATGGAGGTAACTGGAAGTGAACTGGGAGGCTTCGCGAGCCCTGCCGTGAGGTTCTGCAGGCAGCTGCCTGTGCTGTGCCTTGCTGTGAAATCTCAGCTTGACGTGCAACACCTTCACACTTCCATTGGCACGGTGGTGATTCGTAGCTTGGCTGCTTGTGAGTCCTTGGTGGCCAAGCAAAGTAGGTCAGTTATTTTTAAGTGTTATGATTCATTTATAAATGCCATTATTTTCTTGAGATAAGGTAGATCTGAGCGCTCAAATCTTGCGTGATGCGTAAACTCTTTGCAACAGGAATCTGGTGCTTCCCTCTTTTCCTAGGGAGAGCTGGAAGTGAGTGGAAAGGATTATTTTTAAGCTTTAAGCTTTTGCATGTCTGGAGATTTTTTTCTTTAGCATGAAGTGGTTTTAGAACAGAAAATCTTTGGTGGTATGTAATGCTTCCAAAACCCTTGGCAGATGGGTGACTTTGTTTCCAAACATCAAATGTTTTAGCTGTTTAATGCCTGTTCTTAAGCATGAGCAGCACTCTCAGAGAATGTTCATATTAAGCCTGCTGGGAATTAGGCTTTTAAAAGAACCCTTTCTATTATGTTACCAGGAAAAGTGATGAATTATGGAATACTTAATGCAACACTTGGATTCCTTTGCTTAATATACAAAATAAGATCGCACTGGAAAAAAAGAGGGGAGCTACACTCATGCCCTTGTGTTTAACTCTCTGTAGTTACTGCAAGGTGTGTATTTTCTTTCCTCTGATAGGGAAATTGCTTTATATCTAAATGAGTTGCTCAAATACATTTTTGACCTGCAGTATCAAACCCCTTGAATGCTGGTTGGAAGGAGGAGGAGGATCAGCACCTTGCTGAGAGGTGAGGCTGAACAGATAAGTGGCTAAAAAGGTGTACTTTTGGGTTTCATGTCTGCCAGATGCCTTTCTCAATAACCACGGGTCTTATTTCCACTAGATGTTTCATAGAGAGCTTTTCTGTCACTGAATGAGAAGTTCATTACTGCTCTGGACAGGAACTTGTGTATCCCTGTTGCTGTAACGTGGAGAAAGTCACTCACAATACACGTCTAGTGCTTACATTTGATCTTTCAAGGCCAGGTTGGACACAGGGGCTTGGAGCAACCTGCTCTAGTGGAAAGTGTCCCTGCCCGTGGCAGGGGTTGGAGCTGGAGGAGCTTTAAGGTCCCTTCCAACACAAACCAGACTGTGATCTTCAAAATACATTTAGAAGTAAATATCTGGTGCCTTATATTTAGCAAAGTATTACACGTACAGAAGGTGAATTTGTTGTTCAGCTGAGCGGGTCGCAGAGCTGAGAAACACAGTAAGCACCAGCAGTGGAGGTTTTGCTTTAGAGAAGGGATTTTGCACAGTTCTGGGTTTTCGTGGAAAGGCAAATCCTGGCATTGGAGTTCATTAACAGTGAAGTATTCCTGGTATTTGTGCACTGTGAAATTTATAGGGTAATAGATATGCAAATGTGCTGCCACAACACCGCAGGCGCCATAGCAGTGCATAATTGTGAGGTGTTCTTTAGCTGTATGCACAACTTGGCTTTCTTGCAGGAGTGAGATGTGAGATTTATCAGGTTCTCACCTTTTAAAGGTACAATTCTCAAGTCTCTAAATACTCTTTTTTACACATTTTATAGTATTGGTGGCTTGGGAAAACAAAAGCTTTCAGATCGTTTTCAGAACTGCCATGTTTTGATGGCTGATTTTGGGTTTAGAAGACTTAAAGTGCTGCTGTGTTTCTCTGACACTGAATTGCATGTCTTGTGTCTTTATGAAGGGCACAGTCCCAGGAGGTCAGGAGCTGGATCTGCCTGGAAAACCTTGCTCTTCAAGCCCTGGCACAGTCAGGTTTGCTCTCTCGTTTGCTAGGGGTGTAATGGGTGCAAGATGCATCTCCTGGTGGTGGTGCAGCAGCAGCACACAGGACTTGGGTTTGCAGAGTATCAATCACACGTTCTGGTTTTGCCTTCAAACCCACCAGTGTGAGCCTAAAAACCTGCCTTACGAGCTAGTTTTGAACCTGTGTAAATGGGGCTTTTTCAGCCTGGAGAAGGGAAGGCTCTGGGGAGACCTTAGAGCAGCTCCCAGTGCCTGAAGTGAATTTCAGATTTGGCTGCTGCAAAGTTGTCCTCTTTTCCAAGAGGATTTAAGCTTTCCTTGCAGAATGCTGCAGTGTAGAACGTACCTAACAAGAGGCTCAGCCTGTGACATTGCTTTCTCCTTATTTAACAGCCTTGTGACTGACAGCAGTGCACATTTCCCCTTAAACCCTTCCCAAAGTGGAAGGGTTCCTCAGGGTTTCTTATTCTCTGGTCTTTGCCATCAGAGCAAAAAACCCACCTGTGTCCAGCACACGGGATCACAGAGACCCTTCAAAACGGGAGCTGGCAGCAGAGGCATTTTGCTCTGGCATGGTCAGTTAGACCATGGATCAAACGTGTTGCCTTTGTGACCACTGGACGACTAAAAGGCACAATTCCTGGTCCATGGAAGCGTTGGCAGAACCATCCTCACGTCCTGCACGTGGTGGGTTTGTTCTCTCTTGGCTTCCGAGTGCCCTCTGCTGGCATTTGCTCCTCTCCTTCCAGGGAGCAGGTCTGCTCGGGCTGCAGCAGGTCCTGCATCATGTTTGCTGTCACTCTGTGCATCGCAAACCCTCTCCCCTTGGTATCCAGGTACAGTTCAGGCTCCTGCTATTTGCAGTCGTTTCTCTTGGGACTTGCTTTTAAGCATTCTTATTCCACCATTGTGCATTGCAAACTTAAGGTTAGTCTGGATGGGGAGCCCCTGGCACCCTGCTCTTGCACTCTGAGGCTGTGTGGATGAGGCTCACAGCCTGGCGAGGGTGGAAAACAAGATGCCAATGAAACCACTGTGGCTACAAGAGCAGAGCTTACAATGCTGGTGCTGCTGAGCAGAGGTTTGCCCTGCTCTGGGAGCTGCAGCAGCTCCTGCTCTGCTTTGGTGGCCAGAGGCAGGCAGGTCCTTCGTGTTTGGAGGCAGTTCTGGGCTAAAATCATTTAGTTTCAGCATTATAATCTTAAGTTTTGTAACCCAGCAGAGTCCCTCCCCTGTAGAACAAGGAGATCAGTCTTAATCTGGGATCTGTTCTTAATTTGAATAACCACTTTGTGCTACATAGCAGCCAGAGAAACCATCTGTGCTGGGACTGAGCACTGGAATGGCAGCACTTGGAATGGTTTTACTGCCTCCATGACTCAAATTGAGGGACTTGTTGCAACAGCCAGCATCTGGGTTAGTCAGATTTAGCCTCGTGAGCTTGAGTCAGGCTGGTTCCTCTTTCTATGGGACCAGAAACTCTCCCTCTCAGTGGAAATACTGCTGGGTGAAGCTGGACGCTGTTTAAATGGGCAAAAATCAGACTGGAACCTAAACCAGCCACTGATTTGAGTATTGATATATTTTTTTATATATATATTTTTGGGGGGAGTGGTGCTGCCACTGAAATGAATATTGATTTAAAGGAAAAGACACATTTTGGGGGGGTTATGGTACAGCACTAGTGCAGCTCTGCTGCATGTGGGTTCAGACAATTATGAATCCCACGTCTGCTCCGACTGCTTCATGAATATTGATGCTGTCCTCCCACTGAGCAGTTAATTGGGTGCTATCACTTTAAGCACTTTATTGAAATTGAAAAGCACTCTTGATAAGTGA
>NW_009921389.1:14075-23749 GCF_000696875.1 Nestor notabilis | reverse complement strand
AGGAAGCTCGTGTTGGGTGCGCGGTGTTGGGGTGCCTGCGCCTCTTCTCCTCTGGCCTCCACTAGCAGTGTGATGCACAACGATAAACCCTTTGCTGGCCTTTGGCATCTCAGCTGAGACATCAGGTTCCTGCTTCCCTGTTGCTCTTCTGAGTGTTCATATCATCATCCTGCACAGCTGGGAAGGGGGAAATGAGGGTTATGGAGAAGACATCCATGTGTACCCCGGCGGAGGGGCACAATCAGAGGAGCCGCATTGATAACGGGCGCTGTATGAGAGCAGAAATCCGGCGCTCGGCGGTGTGTGGCCACATCAGGTGCCTGATGTGAACCATGTCACTTGAACCTGTCACATTCCTGCCTCAGAGGGGAAGATGCTAAAACAGCTCCGAGGAGGGATCATGCCTGTGGCTCAGTGTCAAGTGTGCAGCAGCTGGGAGCAGAGATTTCTTTTCTCTTAATAATCTTGGGCTTTAAAAACAACAGCTTCTGGTTTATGGATCACCCAAGTGAAATATGAGGTCTTGCTGTTCTCTTTAATAGAAACAGGATAAAATCCTCCTACCTGGGCATGAAGAAAAACTGTTATTTTTGTGGGTTTGTTAAAGTTATAGGAACAAAATTAGTTCAGCTGGTTCTGGGCCGTCTCTTTAGGATGTATCCTGAAAGCCTTAGGGTAAAAGCATAGAATCGTGGAATGGTTTGTGTTGGAAAGGAGCTTAAAGCTCCTCCAGTTCCAACCCCTGCCACAGGCAGGGACACCTTCCACTAGAGCAGGTTGCTCCAAGCCCCTGTGTCCAACGTGGCCTTGAACACTGCCAGGGATGGGGCAGCCACAGCTCCTTTGGGCACCCTGTGCCAAAACCTGTGTCCTTGGCTGTTTTGTCACTTTGAAACCAACACGTGCCACTGTCACACTGTGTTTAGACACAGCAGGTTGTGAACACGTCGTTTGCCAGCACTGCTGTGGTGGTGCTGAAATTGGAGGTTGCAAGGAAAGGGTTTCTAATCACCCAGTTTCATGTATTAATGACTCACCAAACTGCTGGAATCACTGTAATTGCAGCAATATACCAAAAGGACTCCAAAGCTTCATTTCAGCGCTGAAGCTGAGTTTGGAGAAGCAAAGCTGAGTGGAGCAAGTCTTAAAGTGCAGCAGATGGCTTGGCCCAGCGAGCAAACACGAGTCTGCTGATGGTTAGAAATCTCTCGTTTCATGCATATATTCATAAAAGCTCTTGATAAATGTGCAACTCTGTGTATGTGAGTTTTACCCTCAACTGCTTTTCTGCTGAGCTGCCTCCTGGGTGTTGGGCTGCTGCTTCCAACATGGCTTTGGGCTCCTCTGAACACAGAAGACCCCCTCCCCATCCCTCGGGGCTGCAGTAAGTGTTGCCTCCTCCTGCTCTGGTTCTGTCCTCTCACCCTCTGCCTATTTCAGTCCTGGTGGAGCTGCCTGGATGTCTGACTGCACCAAGATTCGAATGCCTCTTCTGGAGGTATCCCAAGGGATTTCTTAGCTGCTGGAGCGATGCCCTGGTCTAGCCCCCAGTGCAAGCTGTTTGCAGGAGCTGCCTCTTGCCTTGCGAGAGGGAAATGGGGGGAAGGCACCTGCTTGGCTGCTCCATGCTCAGCCCCAGGCAATCTCCTGGGTTTATTTCCAGGCTCTGCAGCTGCTCTTCCCGCAAGCCAGGAGCAGACAGATCCGTAACTTGGCCAGATTGGCTCTCCTGGCTGTGTCCAAGCTGTGGCAGGGATGCTTATTTGCAGAGAAGGCTCAGGGGAGAGCTTATAACGGTCTTACAGTGCCTAAAGGGGCTCCAGTAAACCTGGAGAGGGGCTTTGGACAAGGGCCTGGAGGGACAGGACAAGCGGAATGGCTTTAACCTGCCAGAGGGGAGATTGAGATGAGCTCTTGGGCAGAAGCTCCTCCCTGTGAGGGTGCTGAGGCGCTGGCACAGGGTGCCCAGAGAAGCTGTGGCTGCCCCATCCCTGGCAGTGTTCAAGGGCAGGTTGGACACAGGGGCTTGGAGCAACCTGCTCTAGTGGAAGGTGTCCCTGCCCGGGGCAGGGGTTGGGGCTGGATGAGCTTTGGAGTCCCTCCAACCCAAACCAGGCAGGGATTCTGTGATTCTATGTTGACCTGTAACAAACCAGCCTTGTCCTCCCTGTTTGAGGACAGCAGGGAGCAAGGGGGCCTTTGCCCAGCACCAGTCTCCACATCAGCAGTCAACAGCACTACAATGGGAGTCTATATGGGGTATTTTCTGCTTTTTCCTGTTAAAGAGTTGCATTTTTCTCTGGGAGCTGTTCCTGTGTGACCACGGTGCAAAATGGGGCAGTTCTCGCCTTGTGAGCTCTTATATAACAAAAATCAATCTCTTGGAGGAGCCAAGTGAAGGAAGAGCTTTTGGATGGTGTTCTGTGAACATACTGAGCAGTCTTTAAAAATACATGTCGTGTGTGGAGTGGTTCCCATCATCTGCAGCCTGGCTGTAAGGAGAACACACGCGGTGCTTTGTTGGGTTTGGGCTTTGTTTGCTTCAGTTTATCAAGAAAAAGAGTGCCAAGAAAATGAGTATTTTTGTTGTAAAGATGTTCTCGAGGCCGTGTGTTTCTTTCTTTCTTAAAGAGAATGGTGGAAGACAAGCTGCCAGTTTAATGGTGTGTGATGCACTAATAAAAACGTCTGTGGTTGTGTTTAATCCCTTAAAGGGGAGCAAAGAAACGTGGTAGTTATCAGCATTCAAAAGGCAAGGCGCAGGCTTAAACGTATGCAAAGCCTTGGAGAGAGGCTGAAGAAATGTACTGACTCTCTTGCAGAAAGCTTCTGACAGGCACATCACATCTCTGAAAGTAAGATTTGAATTATTAGAGCTGCCTTTGTTTATTAAATGGAGCCTCCAGCAAGAGGATTATAGGAAGGAATCACTGTGCAGGCTCAGCGTTGCGTTGGCATGAATTTGAATGGGTGGTAACGTTTACTTCGTGGAGCTAATTCAGAAAGAGAATTCAAATAGATTTGTAAAAGATCCAGGTGTGTGTTAGATACCTAAAGAAACAGGCTTCAAGTGCGGGAATAAGCCTCCTTTTATGGGTCCAGTTTGCTCTTAGCAGCGGGTAGTCCTTTTAGAACAAGGCTTCTTCCAGGCAAACTCCAACAGAAGAGGGTTTGTTTCATTTTAAATCGGGAATGCCAGGGAAGGATGCAGAGAGCTAATAAGAGAGTAATTATACACGCTATTGCTGGGTTGAGGAAGGGCAGAGACCATTAAAATGCCATTTTAGGAGTTAATTATATGGTGTTTCCAGTCAATGCTGGTGTCCTGATTTCTGTTTAATCGACGTGTACCAGTTATTTAGGATGTTGTGGTTGTGACATCTAATTTCTATTTTAAGCAACTTTAGGCCACTGTTATGAAATAGTGTCCAAAAAAACATTAATACATCTATTCCAGCCTCCACAGGGCTTGTGCCTGTTGGATTTGATGAGGAAATACGCAAAAGCAATAAAGGAGATGGAAAAAACCTTTAGGAAATATTTTGGGACAGGCACACATACCATAAATAAAGCATTGCAGTGGAATCCAGTTAGTTAAATCTCTCCTGAAGCTCATTTAATAATAGCAGAGCCTCTGCTACCGCTCAGATGGAGGCAGCTGTAATTTGTTTCAAGGTTAGGCTTTGACTTCTGTTTTATTAGCTTCTCAGTTTATATTCTTCCGCTTGTGCAGTGTCTGGAGTTGAACTACATGATGGTTTAGCTAAAACAGGGATCCTTTAGATCGGAGCTTTACGCTGGGATCCTTCAGCAGGGTTTGATGAAAGCTCCGCGCGAGGCAGATGTCAGGATTTGCTCTTCAGCCGGGCAGGATTGTGCTGGGGAGAGCAGATTAGGCTCCTTTGCAGTTGATGTGCTGCCTGGAGGAAGTGACATTTATGTTCTTGATCCTTCAGTGATTCTGCATGTCAAGAGCTGAGCCTTGAAATTCGTCTGCAGTGCTTCAGAGCCGACAGGGCTGAGGGAGAGGGGGAACCGGTCAACTCTGGGGGCTGTTGCAGACCCCTGAGTACTTCAATTCTCCCTTCTTTTCTCTCCACATCTTCCCTGTAGGAGATCGGAGAGGAGCTCGCTTCAACTCACCAACCCATGTATTTTTGAAGTTGAAAATTCGGAGATGCATTAGAATTCAGAGACCTCCCTTTGCTAAAGGTAAGAAAGGAGCAGATTCTCCTTGTTTTCTCCTTAATAAATGCCTGTTTTCAGTTGACTCTGGGGCTGGAGTTTCTTTCATGCCTTTGCCATGTTCCGCCTGCCACCGCTGCCTGAATGGTTAATGTTCATCCCCTTTAATAACTCGCAGCTGCAGGAGGCATATGGCTGTGTGCTTGTGGGAGGTGTGTGTGATACCCAGGTCTGGGCTGCTCGGTGCTGGGACTCCACTGCCTTGTGTGTGGTGCTCGGAGGGGATGACCTGGTGGCTGTGGTGCAGCTGAAGGGTTTTCATGCCTAAAACCTGAATTTCAGAGGCTTTTATTTTCTCTGTTTGGATGGTAAGTAAGCTGGGCAACTTCCAAAGGGAGCTCGGTGGGGGGAATAGAATCATCATAGACTCATCATAGAATCATATCATAGACTCATGGGCTGGAGGTGGTGAAAAATCCCACTTTGGAGAGGTAATAGTTGCATGGATTTCATGAAAGGTGAGACTTGGTGAGCTGTAGTTATGTTACCATGGCATCCCTAAATTACTCCAGTGTGAGTGCTTGGGAAGTATCAATGGTGAATTATTCCGGATTCCAGGGAAGGTGATGCGTGAGAACAGGCATGCTATTAGCTCAGCTGTTTGTTTTTAGGTGAGAAGTGTGTTAATTACCTTCTTTTGTATGTTGTATATAATTATCCATGCTTTAAGCATGAGCTAGTAGAGCAGAAGAAGCAGGATTTTTAACCTGTTGGGTAGAGCCTTTGGGATGCTGTATAAAATACAGGTATTAAACTGGAGCTTGGCTTTCTATGAGGCTACATTTTCAAGTGAAGTTTCTCCTCATGTTAAATTCAGTGCTTATTTTTTCTACTTAACCAGTTTCTTTACTAGTTGTTGTGTATCTCACCCTGTCATATATCAGGGTGTCCCTGCCCGGGGCAGGGGGTTGGGACTGGGTGAGCTTTAAGGTCCCTTCCAACCCAAACCAGGCTGGGATTCTACATCTCGCTGTGCTTGAGGAGATTCAAAGGGAGACATGCCAGAACTGGAAGGCAGGGAATCTTGTCTGGGTTTTCCGGTGTCTCCTGTGTTACAGCTGGAAGATAAAAGCTCTTTCGGAGCTGCTACACCAGACAAGTGATTTCAAAGCATTTCCAAATGATGAAAGGCAACTTTAAACTTCTGCCTGGTAATTAATACAGGCTGCTCTGCTGTGCTTAATCTGCACTGGGGGAGTTCCATTGTGCAGGCTCTGGTTGCTGAATCCACGCAGGCTGGGTGAGTGCTCCTGTGAATCTGCCGGGGTTTCTTTGGAACTGGCTGTCCAGATGTCAGGGCTGCACTGGTGGATGTGATCTGTCATTTCCAATTACTTGGGGCAGCAGGGCTGTTTTGGGCACAGAGTGTTGGAGATTCTCTCCTTGCTTTTGAATGAGCAGCAAACAGCATCTGTGTGAGCAGTTAAAATCCTCACTCGGAGAGAGGAAATGAATTTTTAAGCGGACAGACCAACTTGTTTTGGAAATGAGGGTGAAAAAGCATCCATTTTGTGTTCCTGCACCGGGGCTTTCTATCCTCTGTGCAGCTGGAATGAAAGACAAACACACTGAATGAATCCCTTGTGGTGCTTTGGGGTTTTAGCATTGCTTAAAATGTTCATTCTTCTGTCACTTGCTGTATTCCCCACATCTACTCCTGCGTTGTTTGCCTTGTCAAACTCATCATCCTTCCCTGACTTTTCCAAGCTTAACTGATGGTAGAATATGGTTTTTACGAACATTGAGGCAATAGAAGCTGAGACAATGCTCCTGTTTAGTGGGGAAATCAAGTTTTGCTGCCAGGTTTTAAATATATATCCTCTCAAAGATGCTTAGCAATCTGCTTATGTGAGCATCAGGAGTTTTTCTATTTACAGTGGAGGAGGTTTTGTTATTCCTTTCCTTTAGGATGGAAGTAGTTAACGTCTGAATTGTGGGGGACAGAT
Organism: Nestor notabilis; assembly: GCF_000696875.1. Taxonomy (NCBI): domain Eukaryota; kingdom Metazoa; phylum Chordata; class Aves; order Psittaciformes; family Psittacidae; genus Nestor; species Nestor notabilis. The sequence continues at coordinate 17,558 of NW_009921389.1, read as the reverse complement.
GAAATTAAGCCGCAGAAGCACTGATGGCAATCTACAAAGCTTTAATGTGTTAATGTAGTCTAGGCATTAGACATATTTAGAAGCAGTCTAGATTGAATCCTGGAGAAAAAGCAGAGTTATTCATCGACTCCTGCCTTGATGGTGTGTTCCTGGGAGTGATGGATGGTATGAAACAGTGGTTTGAAGGAGATGCTGAAATGTGTTTTGCTGCTCTTAGAACTATATCGGGTATTAATTGCCCCCAAGTTCAGTATTGGCTTAAAACATACAGGGGAGGGTGGTAAAGAATGTTGTCTGCAGGATTTCCTTGCTTTTTTTCTTGCCTTCATGAATTAATTCAATTTTTCAAGTTTGATATCGTGCTGTATTTAATATATCTGAAATGACACTGCATCAGTTAATAGGATGAAGAAGATCCGGGTGGACTGATAATTAATCTGCCAGGGGAAACAGCAGCAGAGAAGCATTTGACATAGACTGAACAGTTTATTTTACACAAACAGGGAGTGTTTTAGCATCTGGTATTTTGGTAGACCAGGACTGAGAAGCTTTCTGGAGCCAGCATCTCTCTTCTAGTGCATTGCCTTGACCCTGGCTGGAGCCTCTGGGTGCCCTGCAATATAAAGTAATAATTTATGGGCTGTCAATGGGGTTGAAAGAGAATGAAGAGTGAATGTGTTGACTCTCTAGATGAAGAAGGGAGCCTGTAGCATCCTGAAGGAAATAGGTTAGGATTAACTCTATTTTTCTGCTTGAATACTGAACAGTTGTTGGATAGAAGCATTAGGAGGATACCCTGTTCCTGGTCGTGGCAGGTATGTGGGTTCAACTTCAAGAAACCTTTACAGTATTGATGAAAACAGGGTGTTTTGCTGGTGTGTTCACCCCTCTCACTACTAGAGGTGCCTGGTTACTACAGGCAGGAGCAACTCCCTGGTTGCACCCACATGGTCAATACAGCCATGGATACCAGGTCATGTATTCAGCTTCTGCATGAGTCTGTCCTCTGTGCAGCACGTCCAGGTCAATGTTGCCTTTCCAAAGCAGCAAGGGAGTTCTACGTTATTACTGGGGGTTGATGCCCTTCTCTGAAGTTTCCTCATCCTTGTCACTGGCCTCAGTTAGTGTTTCCAGAGCTGGTTGTTAAATTAGCTTTTTCTGTAATAATTCTGTGGTGCTTTTCTAACTCTACTTGTGCTGCAGTGGTAACTGTTCAGCTGTAGTAATTAGGATGAAGTCAATGTAGGTTGCTTGATCTATCATATATTTAAATAACTGGGGGATTGGAACTAGATGAGCTTTAAGCTCCCTTCCAACCCAAACCATTCCATGGTTCTATGATATCAGGGAAAGGGGGGATGTCCATCCATCTTCTCTTTGGCAAAGTACTCCTTAAATTCAACAAGAGAAGTAGCATGACTTCCTGGTACTGCGAGGAAATGTTCCTGATGTGGAGCTTGAGTACATTTGTTGCATTATGAGGTTTCCATTCGTGCCAACTAATTACGTGGGCCATGTTGCATTTGAGTTGCAATTACATTGACCGATGTACAATAATTAGCTTTAATACATGTTTCCATGTGTAGAAGAGGTTTAATTGCTTGCTGGTTTTTGACAAAGATACTGCTGTTTCCCTTAATTGGGTTTCCCTTGTCTTCTGCGAGTGACTCTGGAGAACTAGAAACCACTCAAGTAGGAAGATACAGCCACCAAGAGTTCTCAGAGGTGAATGTGGCATTAGCGTTCCCTCTGGCAGCTTCCCTAATGGCATTTTGTACCTCTTGCTCACAAGCAAATACTTTGTCTTTGCATCCATCTAACAACATTAAGCCTCACAAGCGTGTCTCCTGTGATGCAGCCCTTGCTCCAGCTGAAATGGAAATGCTTTTGGGTCACACGTGTTGGTCTGCAGCAGCTTACATTAATGGAGGAAGTTCTGCCTGCACGTCTTGATGGTTGCAGTTAACAAATCTGAGGTTGGAAGGGACCCTAAAGCTTATCCAGTTCCAACCCCTGCCGCTGACAGAGACACCTTCCACTAGAGCAGTGTTGCTCCAAGCCTCGTCCACCATGGCCTTGAACACTGCCAGGGATGGGGCAACCACAGCTTCTTTGGGCAACTTGTTCCATTTCTCACCACCCTCATAATAAAGGATTTCTTCCTAATGTCTAATCTAAACCTGCCCTCTTCAAAAACACTTGATGTGCATTATTAGTCGACGCTTATAATGTGTAGACTAGAAGTGCTTATATATGCACAGAATAGAAGTGCTTATCTATGCACAGAATGCTAACTGCTTACATTTCTGCTTAAAAATGTTTACTTTGAACATTCTTTCTATTCCAGATTTCAGCAAAGCTTGCTAGCACAGGAGCCCAGTGAATCACTTCTGCCTGCCTGCATACGCAGCCTCTTGCTGCAGTGCATATTGCTGAATGGGTTCAGTGTGAGCAGTGCAATCAGCGAAGCCATTGTCAGTGCTCATTGCTAACTGGATCTTTGCATGTTTGCAGGGATTTGTTGGCAACGCCGTGGCCAGTTGCTCAGAATTAAAACTCACCCACTCATAAGTCAGCTCTGCTGCCAGTGCTCTGTGTGTCAGGGCAGCCCTGTCATTAAGAGTACAAACGTTTAAGAGTAACTGAAGTGCAACAATAAAGCCTCAAATATGCACTAAATAACTTGTTAAGTTTCAGATCATGCTTTGAAGTGTATTGCTAATAAACCATTTTTACAGTGGCGTGATGAGTTCCATCTGTAGAGTGATTTAAGCATCTTCATCTTAACAGCTCTTCTGCCCGTAGCAGTGTTATATGGTCAAGATTAATGATGAGGCACAGCATTGTTGTCAGTCTCAATGTATTTTTCTTGATATGTTTTCATTAGATTAATATCCTCATTGCAGAATAGACATAACTTGTCTATAAAGCAGTCATTATGTTTGTGACTAGGTAGATTGATAAAGCTCTCCTCTTCGTGGTTGTTCTCCTTCTTTAAGCTCTATGTTTCTTGTGTTCGTCATCTTGCAAGTTGGTGAGCAGGGAACCAGGATAAAGCAGCCCTGGCTTTGCTGTGGTTGGTCTTCTCAAGCATTGAAGCTTTCTTCTCTGCTCGGAGTGAAGTTTTGAGGTCAGCTCATGCTCCTTCTGAACACTCTCATCTGAAATCTCCTATTTGTGGAACTGAGCTGAGTGTCTGAACCAGGAGGATGTTGATGAAGTCTCTGAAAGGGAACCAGTTGAGTGAATTCTCAAGTGGAGACTTACGTAAGCATGTTGAGTGCTGAAGCTTCTCAGTCTATTTAGCCGAGGTTAAAGAGTTTATATTTTCTTATTTTTGGTAAAGATATTTTCATTTTGGTAAAAGCTTTTTGCTCGAAGAGGCGAAGATTTTAAACACTTAAAATTTAACCTATTTGCAGAGTAGTTAAAAACTTCTGGGCTCTCAAGTATCTTCTAGTGACCTGAGCATCTGTAATTCCT
>NW_009921389.1:5256-14044 GCF_000696875.1 Nestor notabilis | reverse complement strand
CCTGCTGTTCTGGGATGTAGCAAATAGTGCTAGTTGTGCACTGTGAATCAGCGGGATTTAACAGAAAACACTATCATCAGAGGGTCGCACTGAGATATTAAAGTGTTCTAGTGCCAGCTTTAAGCTGGAAATACAGTCTTTTTCTGAGATCTGTGCAGCAAACCCAGGTATCTATAATCATGGAAAAATGGGTGGAAGTACCGCAGTGTGGGCTTAGGACAGGATTTAGGATCTGCTGCTGCAAAACGTGCTCTTTCTTGCTTCAATAATAAAAGCTTTTCTAGGAGACCTAAAGAAAAGTATTTCAGATTGGGGGTAATATTTAACTCATCTCCTCTTCTTCCCTCATTCCTCCATCAATGAGCTGCATGTTTCATGCCTTAGAATAGGTGGTTTGGAGAGGAGGGAGGTCGCTGCTCGTCATGTAACTGGATTGCTCAAGGACCTTCTTGTGTCCATATTTTCTGTTCAGTTTAAGTATTTGTAACCTGTGTCTTGCCTTTGGAGAATATCCTGTGTGGCTTTTGAGTTTCTGCCCTGGTGTCTTAAGACAACACTTTCTGGCACTGGAAAAAGTGTGGGTTTGGAAAATAAAAGCATCGCTTTAGTCATGGACACCTCGGAGGCCACGTGTCACACTTGGAAGTTGCTGATGTGGAATTGAGTTCATCTTCAGAAGGATTTTGAAAGGGTTTGGGGGTGGTTTTGTTTGCAGATAGAATTTTGGAGATGCTTCATCACGAAGGAATTCTGAACGATGTTTGGTTACTTAAATTTTAGGCTGTTCTTAAAGCTTCTGGAAGCTTGCTTTGCTTCTCCCCAGAATAGCTTGATTGCATCTTTCCTGTTTGTTCCTTCTTACCTTGAAATCCCCCTTGCACTTAAGCTGGTGGTAAGGATGCTGCCTACCTTTGTGGGGGAGAGGAGGCTCTGGGCTTGTTGAGGTTTCACAGCAGCTTATTTAAAATAGAAAAATTGACTCCTCCTTCTGCAGAACTTGTGTTGGAAAGAACAGGTAAACCACAAACTGGAGCTGCTTTTAGCAACAGGAATGGATGCATAAAGGAGTGGTGATTTAACCTGTTAGGGAGAAAAGGAGGATATTTCTCTGCTGGTTCTGACTTGCTGTCCCAGTGCATTATATCTGTGTGTATGAATATATATTCATACATTATTTATCGACAAGGGAGAGGTTGGTGCTTCGTGGTCCATTAGATTCAGCCTCAGAGCAGCGATCAAAGACCACACATCTATGCCAAATCATTCCCTTTTACCTGAAGTGCCGGGGGAGATGGAGGGAATTGTGGCCTCTTTTTGCAGGAAAACAGCTGAATAAGAGAACCGCCTTTATCCTCCTTGTTACGTGTCAATAGCTGCTTTTTCATGAGTGGAATTCTATAAGGAGTAGTAGGTAAATCTTGGGATTTACATTGCACAGCTTCTGTGACAATGTCCTTGTCTTCAGAGGACATCAAATGCATCTTTGCTGATTTAACTGGGGTTACTCGAAGTATTTGGTGGGAGTATCGAGGTCTAGGTTCTATGACAGCTGAGCATGATCCTGCTCCTGGTGCAATGGTGGTTTTGGCTGAAGGAGACAGTAGTTTTCTGCCCCACTACTCACCCTATTATAATATGTGGTATTCTAAAAAGCAGAGGAGATTGAGCACCAGGTTCCCAATCCTATGGAGACATGCTTGTGCCAGGTGATCATAGTGATGGGTGCAAGGGTAAGGATGTGCACAAACATAACCCAAAAGCCTTGTGTGCAGCCAGGTCATGAGCTCAGCTCGTCTGGGAGGTTCACAAGCAGTCAGGGAGGAGAGTTATTTAGGAGAATTTAATGACAGCAGCTGTGCATATGCTGAAATAGTTTAAAGAGGACATCTTTACTGCAGGGGCATCACAGCATCCTGGAGCTTCAAAGTCCTTAATGGCTGCATGATGTTTAGTCCATCCTGGCAGCACTGAAGGTATTAAACCCCTCAGTCCCAGCAGAACTGAGCCCCAAGAGCCCCATCCCATGTGGTTTTTAATGTGAAAATCCAACTGGGAGTACTGCTGGAGGGCCTGCAGCTACAGTTAATCCAATCAAACTAAGAGCCCATAGAGGAAATAGAAACCATCATGTAGCCACAAACCAAAATCAGTCTGTCCTCGTTAGGCTCGAGGTTATTCCACTGCCAGTTATTTCTGTTAACACATGGGGCATCTGTTGTTCATGTCTTTGGTGGACACTGGGGTTGACTCTCAGGGGTTTTGCATGAGACTGATCCCAAGAAAAGCAGGCAGATTATGCTGTCAAGAGATGCAGCTTTCTGTTCTGTGGGTGCCCAGCGTTTAGAGCTTGAGGAAATTGCAGTGCTACTTCTTAAAGAGTAGCAAGCATCCTGTTAGAAGATTATACTTTGCTCTATTGCAACAGGAAGAACAGCTAAAATCTATCTTGAGAAGTGGAGCCAAAGAAGATTGTTAGAGACTCCCCCTGGATTAACGTTGACTGTAAAGCGCATTTGGAGCTGAGCATTGTCTCTTCATACATTCTTTTCTTTCCTGAATAAAAGCAACTGCAGTCAAGACATCTTCAGCCCCTAATGACTGAGGTGGAGGCGGGGGAAAGTGTTAGTTACAAAGGCTGATGGAGAACAGAGTTCCGTGAGGAAGAATGGCTGTGTATAATCGGGATATTCATGTTTAGCTTAGGACTTAAGAACACTCTTTATTAGTATGGTTTAACTGGTCCACCTCTCATTACAGTTGCCATATAGAGAGCAAGGGTGAGATGGAAGGGACTGTGCAAACCTCATTGGGAAGGTCCTCATTTTCCCTGGCAGATGGAGGGGTTTGCATGTAGGCAAAGAGCTGCCTCCCTCACATGAGCGTTATCAAAAGCCTTTTCTATCCAGATGGGAATTATGCAAGCCTCATCTTCAGAATCTATTGTGAATCCAAGGAGTTTGGAGCCGTTTCATCTCTGTTTCTAGCCTGTGAGAAGCAATTCAGTGCAGCTGTGGCTCCAGCTCCCGCTGGGGGATCGTGAGCCAGCGCGTGGGAATGCTGTGGGCGCGCTGCCGGTGCTGCTTCTCTCTCCACAGAGAAGAAACCATCAGTTCCCTCTTTGTCACAGCCCCCAGGATGCCCCGAGGGCAGCCACTCCGGAGAACAAAATCCAAACCTCCCTCATCCCAGCAGGAGCAGAGTGGTCCCTCTCCTAATTATGGGAAGGCGGCAGGAGGCAGCAAAACCAGGCTCCATATTGTGCTCTCATGAAAGTCAGAATAGGTTTGGGGCATCTCTGTGCTAGGAGGGCAAGTCACAAGAGGCTTGATGTCCAGAGAGGTGCCAGCCAAAAATACTTAATGCTTTGGGAACTGCTTGCTTGATTCATAGGATCATGGAATGGTTTGGGCTGGAAGGGACCTTAAAGCCCGTCCAGTTCCAACCCCTGCCCTGGGCAGGGACACCTTCCACTAGAGCAGGTTGCTCCAAGCCCCTGTGTCCAACCTGGCCTTGAACACTGCCAGTGTGTTCCATTTCCCATGTTCCAGGATATCCAGATGAAGTAAAGCTTTTCCCCCCTCCCCTTTTTTTCCTTGAAAGGCTGAGGCTCTTTTCTCTTTTGGGATTAAATTACCATGTCTTGAGCTTGAGCTAGAGAAGGGAAACGTGCTTTGGAAGAGAGTTAGAGAGTTTAATCGATCTTTAAGACTTTTTTGTTAGGTCAAGTGTGAGTTAACCTGAGTTCTAAAGAATAAACTGGAAAGATGCAGCCAGCAGAATGTATCCAGAGCTCTTTTTGCCACAAAAAGCAACTTCACAAGCTTCCACTTCAAGCTGTTGGATAAACTGAATAGAGCCATTATCGTAACATCTATCCTCCATTAACTGCTTCTAAATGTTGTAAAGCACAGAGCACAGTGAAGTTGGTTTTCTGTATTTCAATACAATTATTACCTCTTTACTAGTGAATGACGTAGATAAAAAGGACTTTCTGTAGGGGATGTGTGGACACCCTTCTGCAAGGCTGCCTTTCCTAAGGACAAAGCACTTAAATTTGCTGAAGCCCATTAGACTGGGATGGAATCAAACCAACTGCTCCAGGAAATGACATAAATATTCCATTAAAAACAACCCAAATAACTTTGATTATAACAACTGATTTTGATATCTGAACACAGAGAGTGTCTCTGGGGAGGTGCGGAATGGATGGTACGTGGAAGAGAGCACCAGGGAATGTGCCTGTGGATCCATGCCTGCTGCTGTGCTCTGCATCGCCCGTGTCCTGGTGTGGTACCCGAAGTGGGTCAGGCTTCTGGCTGCATCTCCAGAAGTGCAGAGCAGAAAGGTTGCTTCATGTCTTGCAGCTCGTCATCCATTTCCATGTGTATACTCCTCCCGTGGTGACTTGTGTCACGACAGCCTGCTGGAGTTTAATTGGGAATGCAGTATAACCTCTAAGGACTTCACAGAAAGGAAACCAACCCCTGCAGCCATCCTGTCTAGCAGGACAACTTGGTCATTTTGTTGTGCAGTTGGTTAATCCTGTCCGAATAATCACAGAATGGATTGGGTTGGGAGGGCTTCTTTGGCTTCTTTGTATTTGGCTTGCAAAGTGTAGGTTTAACTCATGGGTGACGTTCTCCTGTGTACAGACAGGAGAAGAACTGAGATCCTGATGCTTAAATGCTGGGGTAGAATGCTTGTAAAATGTGGATTTATTTTTCAGGCAGGGATAGGCTTTAGAAGAAGTCACAAAAATGAAGAATTTGGCAGTGCAGTAGGATTTTCATGTCTGGAATTTCCTGCTGTCTTTAAGAATGGAGTCTGTTGTTTGCTCCAACTGGCAAAACTATTTAAACTTAGACGTGGCCTCCCCAAATAGAGCTGGAGAGCAGATAGGAGGGTGGTTTTCCGAAGCCAGGTCCCTGCTTTTGATCTCTGATCCCGCATTGTGGCTCTTATCTCCCTGAACAAGAAGTCTGAAGATCTTGCAATTGTTTCTTGCAAAGAAAAGCTGTTTTGACTGATTCAGTTATATTTGTTTGCTAGGATTTTAAAGCTACAAACCCTGCCTGAGCCCGTGTTGGGCTCTGTGTTGGATATACAAGTCTGTAGTGATTGTAGGTGTGCATCCTGCTTTTGTTGGAAGTGAAGAACCAAAGAACCTTGGAAATCAGCGGAACGCAGGAGCCGGGGACAGAAATATTCCATCTCTTCCCATGCAGTTCTTCCTGCTTTCCTGACCCACATCTCTTCCTGAAGAGAGGGATCTTCTCTGAAAACCTTTTCTCTCATCTCAGCAGCTCTGACCTTTCACTGGTAATTTTATTTATCTGTTGGGTGTTTAATAGTAATCCCCTCCTGTGCTTAAAAGTAAATAATTCACTGTCAGAGCTGTACAGAATAATTCACAGCCGAAGCAGGAGCTTTCAGCATGCTTTTAGATCACTTCTAATTTTGTTCTGCCCTCCTTTTTCATCAGCTCTTCGAAGGAGCTGGAAGGTAGGATTTCAAAAGGTGAAAGAAGAGGATCTCTCTGTCTCATACCTTATTTCATGCATTTAGGGCTGCATTTTAAAAGCCAGAGTTGAAGTTCCTGTTGAGCCTTATGGAAAAGCCAGCTCAGCCTTTGTGGGGAACTTCAATAAACCAGGATCTGTTACTGGGGGCTCCCCAGCACTGGTGCTGCTGCCTCCGAGTCATCTCTGGGGTGCTGAATATGGAAAAGTCTAGAATCAGAAGGTTCCCAACACACTTGCCAGGGTTAATGCCAGAGTCTAAACATAAACTCTGCCAGGACAGGCTGTTATTTGGAGGATGAAGTGCCAGACAGAGCTTCGTTTGAAGGACTAGGAGAAGGAAACACAGCACCTTTCCTCAGAAACAGGCATCCCGTGGATTGGAGCCCTCATTCCTGGGTGCCTTGACCCTGTTGCCTGTTATCTACAGCTTGGACACCCTGACCTGGTGTGTATATATTTGGGTGGCTGATCCTTAAGCAGCTCAGAAGTGGGGCTGGGGACAGACGCTGCTTCATTTCAGCATCATCCAGATGCTCCTGACACCCATCACCTTGGCTTACATGGCCAGGCTGCATCATTTCTAAGTGGGCATTATAAGAAAATACCCATGAAAAGATATAATCAAAGCTTCAAACTTTCCTGGCAAAATCCCTTTATGAAGTTTTCAAGCAGCATTGCTTTTGTTGTCCAGGTTGTTCTCTTTTAGTTGGTGAAGCAGCAGAATCTTCCTGGAACCTTTAATTCTGCGACTGAGTAACTGCCATCAGTAATTCCTTCCTGGAGCACCATCTGTACAGAGTGCCAGGGTTTGCTGAGCAAAAAACCCGAGGTGTTTTTAGCCAGTTCCTCTAAATTTAAACCAGATTTTATTTATTTCTCTGCTATAAGCAGTGTTACTTCCTTAACCTCCGCTTTCTGCATAGTGAAAGAAAAAGCCGATGCAACTTTTAACTTCAGAGCATGGCTGTAAGTGGTTTGTGCCAAAAATAAGCCGTAAACATCAGTGAACCAAAACTGTGGGGTTTTGGGCTTCCCAGAGACTGGAGCTTTCAGGGGAGCACTTAGGAGCAGCGTGGGGGGAACTGCTAATGCATTTGCTGCTGTGACCCTGCCTCTTGCAGCACTGCTGGATGCGGACTCTGTCTACCCATCACTTAGTGGAAGGTAAGTCGTAATTAACTGCAGAACTTAATGAAGTAATTGCCAAACAAAACCATGCTCTCGTGAAGATGTTGGACCACATCTTCAAAGTTCATTTGCTTGATAAGAGCTGTGTCGTTCTTAGGGCGAGGTCTCTGAGCTCTCCTGCCCATTCCCTTTAAAGGGTGGCAGCGTTCAGGCTCGAAGGGCTCTTCTATTTTTATGTGAGGGCTGCATGCGAGCAGGCATGCCAAATACTTGCCAGCTGTCTGAGTTGTAATTCGGAGCCCACTTTGTATTGAATTCTTGTAGGCGTTGTAATGAGTTGGCAGCACCAGTGCCTCCATCTCTGTCCGTGCGGTTACTGCCCGTGAAACCCCACTGGGAAAGAAAACACTGTTCTCTCTTCCCCCTGAATGCATGGAGCGTATCGGGCTGCTTAATGGCAGGAAGAAAATGCTGCTGGTTTGGATAATTGGGATTTTTTAGGGGAAATTCCTAGAGGGAGCATGGGAGGGAGGGAATGAAAAGGACAAGGTGAACTTGAGGCTTTCTGGGCAGCAAGAAGTCATGGGTCTTACACGGTCGGGGTCACTGAGCTGCTTCTGTTGGCACCAGGGTAAAAGGTTTTCCTTTTCTGTTCACGTGAAAGGTCTCTCGGAGCATACGCTGGGAGCAAAATAAACAGGGGTTTTGTGGAGTGAAGGAAACTTGTGCTGCTTTGGCTGCTTGATACTGCAGCCGTTATTGCCCAGGCCATCAGGAGAGCGAAGGAGACAGTGAGCTGGCTCAGTGTCACACCTCTGTGTGACCTTCTCCAAGCCCCTGCTCCAACCCCTGCCCTGGGCAGGGACACCTTCCACTAGAGCAGGTTGCTCCAAGCCCCTGTGTCCAACCTGGCCTTGAACACTGCCAGGGATGGGGCAGCCACAGCTTCTCTGGGCACCCTGTGCCAGCGCCTCAGCACCCTCACAGGGAAGAGCTTCTCCAGCCCTTGGAGCATGTTTGTGGCCTCCTCTGGACTTGCTCCAACAGCTCCACGTCCTTGTGTGGAGTCATCAATGCGCTGTCTTGAAGTTGGGCATCTCACTGTGGCTGCATAGAAAAGTCGATGCTGCAGGGGACGTTTGGAGATCATCTAGCCCCACCTCCTGTTGAAAGCAGGGCTTAGACTGGCCTTGTCGTGTCCTGAAGCAGCTTGTCCACTTCAGTGCAATGACTCTGCAAGTTTTTTGCTATTTTTCAATTTTTTCCCCCCAATTTTTATTATAAACCATTTCTGATTGCATGAGCATGAAAGGCCATGAGCCACCGAAATCCTGCTTTCGTTTTGCTCTAACTTGTGTTAAGGAGATTTAGGTAGAGGGGAGATTGAGGTGAGATCTTGGGAAGAAGTTCTTCCCTGCCCTGCCTGAGTGTCTTTCCTTCCCCTGTCTGAGTGTCCCTGCCCATGGCAGGGGGTTGGAACTGAATGTGCTTTAGGGTCCCTTCCAACCCAGACCATTCTAGGATATGATATAACCACAGACTTTGATGTTTGATAATATGTTGGTAGAAATAAAACTGTATTAGGCTCTAATTGGACTGGAAAACTGTAGGATAAGCTGCCGGATGAGGCTTCTTCACTTCATATTTTAGATCCTCTCTGTCTAATCATCCCCAGATGGAGCTCTGGAAGTGGTGAGGATTAGACAGTAAATCTGTGCTAAAGAACCAGTGGAGAGGCTGGTAATCGAGATTCAGTTAAGGTAGATGGATTCATTCCTGGTCTTGTGATCTGCTAGTGCTTAAGGAAAAAAACAAGCAATCTTGACAACGTGCTGGGTATTAAATACTGACTGAATACAGGCTCTGAGCAAAGCAGATAGAGATGAAACACTAACAGCGAGGCTGGCTTGTTGGAGCCAGGTTAGCGTTCTGCTAATTCATAAACACCCTGTTTTAAGACATAATTACGCCTTGGCAAAGGATCTGAAGGGTTGATATCATTCCAGTTATCAGGAGGAATTTTCTACAGTTATTTGAAATCAATTCCTGAGTTCTTTGTGTTTTTATTATTCTATCCCATTGCAGCGACGAGCTGTCACGGTTCCACCCCGCTGGCAACTAACGTCAGCCTAAAGAGT